>NW_024038105.1:0-189756 GCF_016077235.1 Cyprinodon tularosa
TTAAATCTGTTTCACCTTTAAATCTGCAGCTGTCCCTACTTCCTCTCTACCAATATAATGATGCCAGAGAAAATTATTTTCAGGATATCTAGCAGCTCTGCAGTGTGATTCTCTGTTCAATAAAAAAAAGCAACAGATATATGTTCATTTTAATCTCTAACTCTGAATAATGGTCCTCTGAGAAGCCCAGCTTTTTTTCAACTTATTTAAATGTACAATCAGTTGTCATTTTTTAGCATTTTTTTAGCTTTATGTGTAACAAACGGATTTTTAGCTGGCATCTATGATTTTTTTAACCAACTGTCTTCTAACTTTTACTGAAACATATATCGGAGTAGTTGCCAGTTAAAATTCACTGGGTGCTGCCAGTTAAAATTCACAGTTAAAATTAACTGAGTGCTGCCAGTTAAAATTCACAGTTAAAATTCACTGAGTGCTGCGAATTTATGTTAAACAACTGGGTCAAACGACACAGATTCTATGTTAAAACGGCTTGCCATATCGTGGGGAGAACAAGTATGTGATACACTGTTGATTTTTCAGGTTTTCCCACTTGCAAAGCTTGTAGAAGACTGTAATTTTTATCATAGGTACTCTTCAACTGTGAGTGATGGAATCTGAAACAAAAATCCAGAAAAATACAATGTATGATTTTTAAATAATTAATTTCTATTTTATTGTGTGAAATAAGTATTTGATCATCTATCAACCAATAAGAATTTTGGCTCTCACAGACATGTTAGTTCTTCTTTAAGAAGCCCTCCTGTTCTCCACTCATTACCTGTATTAACTACACCTGTTTGAACTCGTTACCTGTATAAAAGACAACTGCCCACACACTCAATCAATCACACTCCAGCATCAACACAATGCCCAAGACCAGAGAGCTGTGTAAGGACATCAGGGATACAATTGTAGACCTGCACAAGGCTGGGATGGGCTACAGGACAATAGGCAAGCAGTTTGGTGAGAAGGCAACAACAGTTGGTCCAATTATTAGAAAATGGAAGAAATACAAAATAACGGAAAATCTCCCTCAGTCTGGGGCGCCATGCAAGATCTCACCTCGTGGAGCATCATTGATCTTGAGGAAGGTGAGGAATGAGCCCAGAACTACACGGCAGGACCTGGTTAATGACCTGAATAGAGCTGGGACCACAGTCTCAAAGAAAACAATCAGTAACACTCTATGCCGTCAAGGATTAAAATCCTGCAGTGCACGCAAGGTGCCCTTCCTCAAGCCAACGCATGTCAAAGCCCTACTGATGTTTGCAAATGACCATCTGAATGATCCAGAGGAGGAATTGGAGAAGGTCATGTGGTCTGATGAGACAAAAATAGAACTTTTTGGTTTAAATTCTACTTGTCATGTTTGGAGGAAGAAGAATGATGAGTACAACCCCAAGAACACCATCCCAACCGTGTAGCATGGCGGTGGAAACATCATTCTTTGGGGATGCTTTTCTGCAAAGGGGACAGGACGACTGCACCATATTGTGGGAAGGATGGATGGGGCCATGTATCGTGAGATTTTGGCCAACAACCTCCTTCCCTCAGTAAGAGCACTTAAGATGGGTCGTGGCTGGGTCTTCCAGCATGAAAACGACCAAAAACACACAGCCAGGGCAACTAAAGAGTGGCTCTGTAGGAAACATCTTAAGGTCCTGGAGTGGCCTAGCCAGTCTCCAGACCTAATTCCAATAGAAAATCTTTGGAGGGAGCTTAAAGTCCGTGAGGCCCAGCGAAAGCCCCGAAAACCTGAAGGCTCTGGAGGAGATCTGTATGGAGGAGTGGGCCAAAATCCCTGCTGCAGTGTGTGCAAACCTGGTCAAGAACTACAGGGAAAGTCTGATCTCTGTAATTGCAAACAAAGGTCTCTGTACCAAATATTAAGTTTCATTTTTTCTTGTGTATCAAATACTTATTTCACAAAATAAAATGGAAAATAATTATCTAAAAATCATACCTTGTATTTTTCTGGATTTTTGTTTTAGATTCCATCACTCACAGTTGAAGAGTACCTATGATAAAAATTACAGTCTTCTACAAGCTTTGCAAGTGGGAAAACCTGAAAAATCAACAGTGTATCAAATACTTGTTCTCCCCACTGTAGGTATCCCTTCTCCTCCTCATAGCGACTCTGTACGCAGAGAATAGTGACCCCAAATAATATAATGTCCCAAAGCGACAGATTCCATGTTATTTCACCGAGAGGAGGGACCCGAGAGCAGCGGGAAAACGAGGAAAAAACATGTACTCAAAACGCTCTGAACACAGACAGCTGCACCCAACCTCTGTTACTGTTGGCTGAAGTAAATCAGCAGAAAGGGGAATTAAAAGCAGAAATTATTGGTGGGGACTGTCCCCTCCATGTCCAAAGTATGTGTGGACATGTCCACACCAGTCCTTCAGAAAGTTACACCAGTGGCCTGCTCCTTCCCTTCTTGTAGACAACTTTACAGTTGCATATTCTGTAGATATCTAAAATCAAATGCTTCCACATGCTTTTGTGGCCAAATGACTACATAGATCCATGGAGATTGGATCCAATAATAGAGGGATGGCTACTCTCGCTGTACAAAGATGGTGGCAAATTGGTTGGTTGCAGAGCAGCAACTCTAATACATTTTTCTTGGATGTTTTGTAGATTTCAGTTGATGATTTAAAATTTTAAATAATCTGATATGATTGTACAACTAGCTACAAGAAGCGTGTGAGTTATAGTGTTTTCAAGAGTTATATTTTTAAGACCTTTTTTTTAAACGTGTAAATGCTGGCCATTCGATTTTGTTTTTGAAATGGGAAATACAAAGATGGAAATCAAACTGTTTACTTTTTTTCAAGTGAAATAAAAAATAGATTTTTTGAAATCCCAAATTGAGAAAAACAATCGGATACATTTTTCAATTCCAAAACAAAAAAGGAAAAGTAAAAAAAAAAAAAAAAGACGTCATTTCTTGATTCGGCTCCCCCCGTTTTTGCATGATATCTAGGTGTTTAAAGATGGGTCCACTGTTGCATGCTATTTGCAAGGATGCAGTCATTATATGAAACTCCCACCTGTCAGTCTTGGTCTGTTTGTTCCTTTTTTTCTTGGTTTTCCATTTGTTGTCCTCCCTTGCTCTGTTTTTCTGTTCTGCCTGCACCTGTTTTCAATTCCCTCGTCAGCTCTCTCTTTGTCTCTGTCCCCTTTAAAAGCCCTCCCTCTTCAGTTCCTGTTTGCTGGATCCTCGTCTAACATCTCATCAAACTTCTGTCTGTGTACCTCGTCTCTCCCTGGCTCCTAGTTTGCGTTTACCCCTGATGTCTCCTTGGTTCAGGTTCGTTTGCTGTTTTCTGTTGGACTCTGATTCCTGCCCCTGGATCTGTGAACTTTAATAAACTGACTTTAATTCACCTCTGCCTACTGGTCTCTGCATTTGGGTCCTCCAAACAAACACCATTTCATGACAGAAGGATCCAGCCACAACATGGACCCAGCAGAGAACTAGGCATGTGAACTTCTCAGAGCTCCCCATATACAGGAGTCTGACCTCTGGAGCTTTTTTTTATGGGGAGAGAGAAGATTTTTTTTGTACCTGCCACCGCCATAAGCTCCAAGAGCCCCTCGGCGGGGGCTCCGAGCCTCCAAGGCCCCTCAGCGGGCGCTCCAGGCCTCCAAGGCCCCTCAGCGGGCGCTCAAAGCCTCCAAGGCACCTCAGCGGGCGCTCCAAGCCTTCAAGGCCCCCTCCATGGTGGTTCCTGTGCCGCAGTGGGTGGCCCCTTCGGAGGCTGTACCTGTTTTTGAGCCGCAGTGGGTGGCACGGTCTGAGCCTGTTCCTGAGCCGCAGTGGGCGGCCCCGTCCGAGCCTGATCCTGTTCCTGAGCCGCAGTGGGCGGCCCCGTCCGAGCCTGTTCCTGAGCCGCATTGGGCGGCCCCGTCTAAGCCTGTTCCTGAGCCGCAGTGGGCGGCCCCGTCTGAGCCTGATCCTGTTCCTGAGCTGCAGTGGGCGGCCCCTTCCGAGCCTGTTCCAGAGCCACAGTCGACGGCTCCCTCTGAGCCTGTTCCTGAGCCGCAGTCGATGGCCCCCTCTGAGCCTGTTCCAGAGCTGCAGTCGGCGGTCCCCTCTGAGCCTGTTGCAGAGCAGCAGAAGCGGAGGCGGCGTCCTCCTCGGTGCTTCCTGCTGAAGCGGAGGCGGCGTCCTCCTTCGAGGTTCCTGCAGCTTTGGAGATGCCGGCCTCCAGAGCGTCTGTCTCACCTCCGGCCCCGCGGCTGGCCTCCAGAGCGTCTGCCTCAGCTCCGGCCCCACGGCCGGCCTCCAGAGCGTCTGCCTCAGCTCCGGCCCCACGGCCGGCCTCCAGAGACTTTCCGTTGCCCTCGCCCACCCTGGGTGGGTTGTTTTTGTTTTCAGATTCTGTTTTGTTTTCGTGCCTGCCTCCCTGGTTCCCCCTCCGCCCACCCTGGGTGGGTTGTTTTCTGTTTTTGGACATTTTAGGGTTTCTGGGATCCGCCCTTAAGTGGGGGGTACTGTCAGAGTCTTGGTCTGTTTGTTCCTGTTTTTCTTGGTTTTCCATTTGTTGTCCTCTGCTGCCCTCTTGTGTCCTCCCTTGCTCTGTTTCTCTGTTCTGCCTGCACCTGTTTTCAATTCCCTCGTCAGCTCTCTCTTTGTCTCTGTCCTCTTTAAAAGCCCTCCCTCTTCAGTTCCTGTTTGCTGGATCCTCGTCTAACATCTCGTCAAACTTCTGTCTCTGTTCCTCGTCTCTCCCTGGCTTCTAGTTTTGGTTTATCCCTGATGTCTCCTTGGTTCTGGTATGTTTTTTATTTTCAGTTGGACTCTGATTCCTGCTTCTGGATCTGTGAACCTAAATAAAAAGACTTTAATTCACCTTTGCCTACTGGTCTCTGCGTTTGGGTCCTCCAAACAAACACCGCTTCATGACCCACCAAGCTGTCAAATATAAGCCAATGCTGAAGCTTTTAAAATGTATATGCCTTTTTATGTTTAAACTAACGAATGGGAGATCCACAACACTAATATTAGATGAGACAGACTGTTCTACATCTAACCAGGACTCATCTTGTGAGCTGTTCTTTAGCAATTCAGAAATGCATTGTAGCCTATGTGGTGGGAATTTTGGCAGATCATCCTCCTTTGGTCTACAGTAACATTTTCAAGGTAACATGAATTTCCCTACTCAGCAACGGGGGGCTTAGTATGCTTGAGGACCCAAAAGCAGAGATGAGTGAGGCAGAGTTCTTGTACATTTAATTCAAAGTGAGGCGAACATCCAAAATACTAATTACGGGGCACCAAAAACCATTAAACATTTAAACATCAAGGAAAACTCACAAGGAAAGCCAGAGACGAGGAAGCAACTAACAATCAACTAAACAACAACAAGAAACCAGCCCTGAGTGACTGCAGATGTGGAGTATATAAGGGGAACTGAACAAAGGATGGGCTTATGGGCAGAATATGGAGAAGGTATGAGTGGAACTAACAAGAAGGGAGACAAGGGGGAAGGAAACAACCATAACATCCCTACTTTTTGTTATCACTGTACAACATTTTGCCAGTAAACCTAAAAGCATTCATGACAAGGACTCCCATACACCATCTTACTTATAAACAGTACCGCTCTGCATCAGGAAGTAAAACATGAGCCTCGAGGCAGTCCATCAGATCGTTTTAGCTTTTTATTTTAATACAATGATCTGTGTACTGATAATTAATAGCCAAACGGGCAATATTAACTATAAATTCAGTAGTTCTGACAACATTTTTTTTACTGTTTTGTCTTTGAGTTGCCAGTTTCTTTTGAAGCTGCTGGATGGATACTACAAACAGCTCCTTATATGGTCCATGCAACCTCCTACGTGGGTCACACCATTTCTTGTAATAGGGCTGGGAGGATGGTCATTTGTTTAGATATTCTATGTATTCAATAGTTCTACTTGTTAAATTTTAAACCGGTATTTAAACCAGTGTTTTATATATAAATGATCGGCCCTAAAGCAAAAACACTGGCAAGTCTCTGAATCTAGAATTCCGCACCTTGGCATCAGCCTTCAGTTGGGACACAGGTACACTAAAGACATTTTTCCAGTCCTTTGATGAGTCCTTAAAAGACAAGGTTGCCCCCTGGTTTATTTACTTTTGGGCTATCACTTATCATCTTGTACTATTCTGCAAAAATAAAGGATTGTCAGGCGCACTGTTCCACCTCATTGCAACCCTAATGTTTCATTATTCCAACTAGTCTCCACTTCAACCAGCAAAGGTTAGTTATCTGCTTTGATCAAGTGAACAGAGTTTGGTTTCTCGGGCTCAGGTCGAAACCAAACTGGTACCTACTACCCACTAGATAGTAAGCCCATGCACAGAATCACACTGTGATATGAATCGGCTATCAATCTCTTAACTGGAGTCGCCTTTATAAGATTTCCTTTACCGAGAAGAAGGCGATGGAGATGTACATCAATGAGTCACTAGCCACAGAAATCATTAAACCTTCTTTGTCTCCCTTAGGTGCCAGGTACCTAAAGGAGACAGGATCAATACCATACTGTAGGCCTAGCATTGTTTAACGGGGCTGAACCAAATAACAGTAAAGAATAAATGCACTCTGCCTCCCATTACTTCTACTCTTGAACTCGTGCACTGCTCTTGAGTTTTCATAAAATTAGATCTCAGAAAGCTTACCACATAGTTTGGGTTAGAAAGGGAGAAGGATAGAAGATTTGGGATTAATAAAGTATCTTTGAATTTAAATGAATAACTTTTTTTAACCTGTTTGACTTTGTTATTTGTTTCTGTTTTTTTGGAATTAGCACCAGATGATTCATGAACACAAAACAAAGTCTTCATAATTATTTAGATTTCATAATCTTTTCTAATTATCCCAATGCAGTTATTTTCACTAGCATGGCAATATGTCCATAAATGATAGTTAAAAGTCTACAGATTATTTTATTTTTTTATTTTCTTATGATAAACATTATTTGTAGAACGAAATCTGATCATTTACAGTTTTACTGACGAAAAACTGTTCCTGGAAATCCTGGACTGAATTCTTTAATAAATAAATAAATCCTTAAAAAAAGGTTTTAATTCAACTAAACTTTTTTTTTAATTATTTGTAGGTTTCTTAAGTGATTTTTCTACATGTCAATTTCTCATCATGTCTTACGCTAATGAATCCGATATCATACACTGTCTCATTTTGTGAGCTGAATCAATCATTTCCACCTATAATTTTATCACCTCCAAACAAAACAAGCCTATAGCTAAACTTAAACACATTAATCTCTAACAAATCATTTTTCCAACTGCAAAAGTTTTACTGAACCTGCATCTTTGAACAAAGAAAGTGATGTACTTACAGACTACGCACATCATAGGGAGCCAAATGTTACCCATCCTCACATCCAACACTGATGATGAGACAATGCTTCAGAAAATTAGTTATACTTTACAAATTTTTGGCTGGGATAGTGTCTATGGTCACTTCTTAGAATGAGAAAAGCTCTTCTGCTGAGGATTTTTTCTTTACTGTCTTTTTGGTCCTTTCTTTTCTACTGCACAGTACTAACGCCACTGCTGTGGTTTCCTGTGTAACAAATTAGCATTTCCTGCAATGCATTTCCTGATGTTTTGATGCTCATAGTTCTTTCTCGTCACACAATAAAACTTATTTGAGGTGGAAGTAATCAATATACTTTTTTTTCACAGACTAATTTTTTTCATATTGGGATACTGCTCTATGATTTGAACACGTATTTTGAAGCTCACCACAGTCTTACATAGCAATTCACCACCTTCTGACATTTTCCTATTTTGTCCCATTACTGCCACAAAATTCAGCTAATGTTTTAGGTAACAAACCAACCCAAACTAGCAAATACTTCCGAAGTAGAAGACAATGTGACAGTTTTTTTTTTCTTCTTCTTCTTTTTCATTGTTTTGCATAAAGGGAAGACATGTGAATGGTACCAATTTTGCCATTGACTGATTCCTAAAGCTAAACTGTTGATCTATGCATTTCCTCCAGAGTTACAAAGGGCTTTTGACGTTTTTCTAATCAATCTTCCCTGTCCATTATAGATCAATACGATGAGTTGTTTTTCAAAAATAGTATGTCATTTGGCATATTTATCACAACCTAGCACTGTTTCCTAATAGGGACTTGGTCTTCTTTTGCTATTGGCCTCTAAAGTGTCTTGGTCTTGTTTTGTTCTCGACCTTGTAAGATCTTGGCCTTGTCTTGTTCTCAGTACTCCTTAGATTTGATTGTTTGCTAACTTAGACAAACCAAGGCTACATAAGGTTTTTGTTCCACTCTTGTTCTCGGTTGTTGGCTAAATCAGACTCATCAAGACTGTATAACATCTTGGTCTTGTCTTGGTCTCAGCCTATAAAGGTCTTGGCCTTGTCTCGGTCTTGGTACTCCTTGGTCTCGGTGGGTGTGGTCTTGACTACAACACCAACAAGTAATTTGAAAACAACCAATCATACATTAATCATGCTCTCTTTGATCTCAGTGCATACAAATCTGCTTTTTGCAAGGGTTTATTTTTCAACGTTGGGTCATAAGAAATTTGCGACAAAAAGAGTTTGACGATGTTGCGAACTTGTTAAACATCACATGTTGAACTTACCCGTCTTATGATTTGTTTGGGTTTTTTAATCTGATTTAACATAGTCTGGATAAGATAATTTAGCTTTAATAGGCCCTTTAAAGTAAAGCTCTTAAAGTTTTCTCTCCCTGATTCTTTCCTGAGAAGAGATCACTTGGGACAAACTCTTTACATAACACTTCATAATGTATATGTATTGAATAACTATGAGACATGACAACAGATTTGGATAGAAATTAAAATCTTACTCAGACCAGAATAGTTGCTTAGGCTTACAAAAAACACTGCTTATCAACCCTGCTTAGCAACAGTCCTGATGTTAAAGTATGGCGTGAACCTCATGTGTATATTATGCTGCGCAGGTGCATTGGGGTCATCTATTTTCATTCATGAAGAGCATATATATGCATATATAATGCTAAACAAGTATAATTTACACCACGCAAATTGAATGCCCTCACACACAATTCATTGACTACTGGTACTGCTGAGCTGCAAGAAGTCGGCATCCCAAAAAAACATGACAAATCAATTGACGGTGTTATGATGTTGCCCAAATGCTCTACCTTAATAGGTTATTTCTTTCACCTGCTGTTTTCCCTCCCTGCTGCAATTATCATTTATTCCTTTCACCTGTTTCCTTCGGTTTATATTCTGTTCAGCCTGAGCATTCGTGGCCAGATCATTATTTGTTTTCTGTCTGTTCAGTTGATGTCACGGTTCATGTCCTGGATCCTGGCGGCCAGTGGAAAGAGGGTTTTTGTGTCTGTCTCACCTTAAATACTGGATCCATCTGTCCCGTTTTATGACAGTGGTTAGTGTTTTGTTAGGGTGGCTTGTGAATAATAAATTGTTCTACTTTTATTCAGGGACAGTAACGATTATTTATTCGGTCATCCAGAGGCAAGCCATCTCGCCCAATAAGCTGAGAATTAAAACAAACTGATCTACTTTTTGGTGCTTTCTTAGTACAGATTTGAGTAGTTAAAACTGTTACTTGTGCTATTTTGAGTTTTTGGATTTCAAATTTCAGCCAATGGTATCACCATCTAACCAATCAGAACCAGGCGCCTCCTGGTGGAGGAAGGGAGACAAACATGGAAAAACACACACACAGACAGGAATCCTGACAACTGGTGAGTTTCTTCAACTGCTTGACATGATTAAATAAAATTATAAAAACAGCGTGTCGCTTGGAGTTTTACATCTCATCCATATCTAGCTGATAAATATAGATGTAGCTAATGAGGCCTTTGAAACTGAAGTGTATCTGTTCTTTACCAGATTAATATGCTGTGTATACGTCGTATCAGTCTGGCAGGCCTAGCTACAGTACCAGACCCTAACAGTGTACCTTGTAAGCATGAGTCAGAACTTGTGTGGGAGACTGAACGTTTTCACACCAAGTTTATCTTTTAAAGTTTACAACAATTGTGTGAAAGCTGGTGCACTGAAGTTTAAATTCATGTTTTGTGTGTATGGAGGCTGTATAAGCTGTTGCTTATATAGTTGACTATCTTCTTACAATATTAAGGTCTAAATTTTCTTTTTCTTTTCATGCCTTGGAACTGTTGCTTGTTCCTTAACCTCCTCTGAACCTGACACAGGGAGGGGATTAATCTTACATCTGTGGTTCACCATCCTGATCCTCAGGTACAACTGCCCTGCATGTTTTAAATTTCTAGTCACTGACACACGCCTGACTTATATATGTGAATAATTAAAAGAATTCTGCAGCCCCTAGTGGCTGCTAAGGATGTCGTGCAATTTTTTGAATCAGGTGTGCTGTAACAGAGAGAATCTCAGCACCAGAATTACCTATAATGAAGCAGCGATTTTCTGTGAGCATTGCAACAATCTGACAACCACAATTGAACAACCTTGCAATGAATAAAAAAAATCAGCACAAGGCTTAATAATGTAACAATGTGCCATGTCTACCAGACAATCCTAGATATGGTAGACAAATATATAAATAAGATTTTATTGAAGGCAAAACCAGCAGAAATAGTTTACTAGTGAGTTCCTTTAACATACTGACATGGTTAAAAAAAATTACAAAAACAAAAGCTTACCGTATTTTCACAACTATAAGGCGCACTTAAACGTCTTTTTTTTCCCTCAAAATGTGCGGTGTGCCCTTTGGTGCGGTGCGCCCTATGTGTGTTGTAACTGTGACTTTTGAGACCACCCCATTGAGGAGATGATGAAAGAGTGGCTGAATGTAAGGAGACCAGGTGTTTTTTTTTTCCACTCATCACCATCGCTGTTAATATGTGACTCCATGCGTGCCCATCTCACAGCTGATGTGAAAAACATGGGGAAACAAATTAACACTGTGCTCGCTGTTCAACCGCTCGACATCGGTGTGAACCGGACCCAGCAGATGCAGCAGAAGCAGCGAGTTTACATGCAAAGTCAATGGTTGATGCGCGTATAGGTGCAGCAAAAGGTCCCGCGGCCTTTAAGCATCTGACGCACCGCCAACGCGCTGCTGCTGCACGAGATGGAAAAATTGAAGTTTTGCTGCTGGAGACGCCGCATCAACCAATCAGAGAAGCTGATCTGGGAGCTGACAGCGAGACAGACACAGCGCTCTGATGACATATGATATTAACGCAAATGAAAAGGGCTGGATGGATGAGGAGATGATGAAAGCGTGGCTGAGGGAGGTGTATGTGAGGAGAACAGGTGTTTTTTTCCACGCATCACCATCGCAGTTAATCTGTGACTCCATGCGTGCCCATCTCACAGCTGATGAGAAAAACATGGTGAATCAAATGAACGCTGTGCTCGCCGTTATCCCGGGAGGTCTGACAAAGGAACTTCAACCGCTCGACATCGGTGTGAAGCGGCCATTCAAAGTAAGGCTGCGAGTGGCGTGGGAGCGATGGATGACCGACAGAGACCACAGTTTCAGGATAAGTGGAACGCAGCGCCGGGCAAGTTACGCCACCGTTTGCGGATGGATTGTAGATGGACTAACGTGTCTGCTGGCTCTGTTGTTCAAGCTTTCGCAAAAGCCGGCATTATTTCTGAGGAGCCGCCCGGCACGGAAAGTGACTGACAGCGAAGAAGGGGAAATTGGCATGTCTGATTTAGCGCAGCTGTTTAATTCAGAAACAGAGGATGATGACTTTGATGGGTTTGATTACTACTCTGTAATAAATACATGAATAAAGCACAATCATACTCAGTTTTGCTCCCGCTCTATTTTTCTACCTGAAAACTTAATTCAACAGCAGCCTCTGGGCGGGTCTCCTCCTCTTCACCGCGGTGGCTGGCAGGTGTTTTTTCATCTAAATAATCTAAATCTTGCAGCTATATTTGCTGTGATCAGTGGGAATAAAGTAGTTTTAATATGTTTTTAAGTGAGAAAGTCCACCTGAAAACTTCATAATTGCAGTCAGTTCATCCAGATTATCTATTTCTGTCGGAGGCGCTCAGACCCCCACATACCAGTGGTGCACCGACAGCAGAAATCCCTTCAACAGCAGCCTCTAAGCAGGGTAGCCTCCAGGTTTACCGCGGCTGCTGGCAGGTGTTTTTCATCTAAATAATTTTAGCTGCAGGCTTATACCGGTAATAAAAGCGAACAAATTCCGTCGGCAGGTTTCAGGATTTTAAGTTAATTTAGGAGTGATCACAGCGCTGTGTCATCTGCGATGTGTTTGTCTCACGGCCAGCACCCAGGTTTGATTAATAGTTTGTAATAAATACATGAATAAAGCACAGTCATACTCAGTTTTGCCCCCGCTGTATTTTTAAATACGCAGTAGAGGTATTTCAAGGTAGTAGAGGACATTTACCTGTATATAAAAAACGCGCCCTATAGTCTGGTGCGCCTTATGTGTGTGTTAAATACAGAAATGGGACACATAACTGAGAGTGCGCCTTTTAGTACGGTGCGCCTTATGGTCGTGAAAATATGGTAGCTTGAAGATTTACTTCTCATCCATATTTACCCAATTGGTTCTTGGCTGATGAGGCTTTAATTTTCTTACTGAGTATTGGACGGAACCACTTCTTTTTAAACAAGTAAAGTCGCTCATGATTGGTTGGCATATATATATATATATTTACATATAAATTTACATATATATATTTATTCATATATATATATATATATATATATATATATATATATTTATTCATTCATATATTTATTCCTTCATATGGTGTGTATTTATGTTATCCTACACTACTACACAATTATTATGCTACCATCAAGGACATGAATGAATTTATACAGGAAATGAATTTGCCAGGAAGCTGTTTATGCAAAGAAAGAGCTTTATTGAAACACACACACACACACACAACTATATACAACGCGTATCCAAACACATGCGTTTCTAAAAATTAAAAGTCCGTGAACGGTCCGTTTGCTTCCTCAGGGTTGGAGGTAACTGGCAGCATTCCCTCCGAGGCAGGTCCGATGTGCAGACGCCTGCTGTGCGTGGCACTGTACTAAAGCATCGCTTCTAACCGGGACTGCAGCTTAACACATAGTTCAGTGAGATCCGGCCTACGAAATGGCGGCGACCGTACAATCCATCCAGAGACACCGCCGAGGAAGGCGGACTTCCAGAGTTCCACTTCCTCATCTGCTAGCACACTCTGCCTCGCTTTCAGCAGCTGAAAAAAAAACAATGAATCAGCGCACTACGTATGGACAGAACACATCTATTAATGCACCTGATAAATAGTCACCAAATAAAGTCTTACCCTCTTTCTTCTGGCCCGACTCCGAGCAGATTGCCCCTGCACGCAGCGTGTTGGCTGGCTGCGTATATCTGAAGCTCCTGCGTACTGTCTGAAAATACGTCTTACAGGCAGCTGGAAAACAATTAAATGAGAGTGGTATGAATAAAAAATCAAACGCAAGTCACAGTAACAAGGAAGGAGAAAACATTAAAACAAGTCACTTACACACAATGTCGTCTTTATTAACATCGTGCAAATCTGGACTTGCTGTATGGCTCAGAGCAAATAGGAGGTCTGTGAAAACAAAATGTACAGCTATGATCGGTATCCATTTCCTTTTACCGCAGAATGAAAGCATATTCTTTAAATCTTACCCTTGCTCCGGTTCATAGCGCCTGCAATTAGTCTCCGAGTTGTGAAGACGGCGTACTGCTTTCTGTGAATCACAAAAAATACACTTTAATAAAGCTTGTTCTTGCAAGGCTACTATTAGCCGCTATTAGCCGTAGCTTAGGCTAGGCTGCTTTTAGCTTAGCAGGCAGTAATCGAACATATATTTACCGCTAGCATCTCTTCTTTGAGTTCATCTTGTTCGATGCAGAGTCGCCATCGCGTCCAAGAGGAGTTTTACCCCGAAATCCCCCATTCTCCACTCCAGATCGCCTGCACAAAGCAAAGCATACATCCTCCACTGTGGATCCAGCCGCGCCGCTCTGAGTTTCTTGGAGATCGTACAGAGCATGCGCGAGATGAACCAGAGTTTCCGCGGATCAATAAAAATAATTAAAAAATAATTCTTTTTTTTTTTTTTAAATCAAGGCCTTAATTGGCACTAAAATTACTTAAATATGTTTATCGAAGTATTTATAATTCTTTAATAAAAAATGCTTATAAAAACAATTTCGTCAGATATATTATATCGCTCCAGGCGGAGAAAAAGCTAGAGGATATATATATACGTATATATGTGTGTGTGTGTGTTTACATACATACAGGAGTCATGGAACTCTGCTAACAGCTCCTTCATATTTCATGTACACTAATAACTTGTGTACATGGTTCTTGTTGATGGCATTAAAATCATTTCAAATAGCATTAAAATAGCGTTAAATTAGAGTCACTCATTCCTGTATGAACCCTGTGAGCGCTTAATTTAATATGACATATAAAAAAAATCCCACCATCATCCAGCATATGTTCAGTTTCTGCCCAAATATATATATATATATATTTTTGTAGATTTTTGTAACGGGGATAAGGATAATTCAAAACTGCTTTTTTTTGAATGAACTTGTTCACTACTTCCAAACTCAGCATCTCTTTTCATTCCTGTAATAAGAAGTTTCTTTTGAATGGATTTGATTAAAGTTTAAGTCCCTCGGTATAAAATAAATATTTTGATGGAGATGAGAAATCTGCTTCCTCGTTGGTGAATAACCAATAGTTTGGATCCAATCATTTAAATAAACTGTGTTAGTTTTTTTTATATATATATATATATATATATATATATATATATATATATATATATATAAGAATTGTGCTATAATTTCTAGTCACCGATCTGTTGCTGCTATATTTTAATTTGACGAACCGGAATTTGTCGATGTTCTTTTTCCTGTTTGGTGCGATTGCAATTGCGGATCTTGACCTGGCCGGACCTTATGACCACAGTGTACCAATCTTCTGATGGCTATTCCAACAGGATAATGCGCCATGTTATAAAGTGAATCATCTCAGACTCATTTCTTGAAACTTTTCCACTTAAGTTATTGTGAATTGAGCATATTGACAGACAACATTTTATTTTTTATCTTAAATGCAATTTTTTTTGATATAATTACTGCTCTAAATGTATTGCTCTGTCAGCTAAAGATCTGTTTTGGTCTCTATACTTTAATTAAATAAATCAATTCAAGCTAAAATGTAAGAGGCTATACTGAGCCTGATCTCTTTGTATTCTTACCTTTTAGAAAAATGTCACTTGGAGTAAACCCCCCCCTGCAACCCTGATTTGCATTTGTATAGCTCACAGCATGTTCATTTACATGTTAAAGCCTCCCCTAGAATTCCATGGGGGGGAGGCATGGGGGGAACACTGCCTAAGAGAGTCCACGTCAATTTCTGACAATTTACGGGAGTTTTCGGAGAAGCCTGCAAATTGTCGTAAACTGCCGCTAACCTGAAGTTCCACGACAATCTACAGTGCCGCATATTGACGAAAATCCCACTTTTCATGCAGTGGTCCTCACAGGGAGGGGGGTAGGTTTTCACACCTCTGTGACTTCAATGTGACTGCTTTGGCTGAAAAAGGGGGGCTGCAGAAGTCCCCCAGCTGTTATTCACCAAAGCTGCGTTTTCTTCTCTGGTCATCCTATCAGGATGAAATATGGACACTGCTTCCCAATGTCCAAAAAGTATGATCATGGCATATGGCACAACAACCTCCATATGAGGAAGGAGAATAGATATTGTGAAAAACAGCCAGGCAACAATTTCCAATGATAACTGCACTAGTATTGATACAAGAAACTGATATGGAAGAAGATGCCAGTTTAAGAGAACAACATGAAAACTTAAAGCTAATAGCATCATTGACGAGCCTGTGAGTGAAGGTCTCAGGTCTTTATATGGAAAAAAAATGAATATTTTTTACTTGCATTCACAAAGACAAAAACATTCTGAGCTGCCCAGTGAAGATAATGAGGAGAGAGAAGAAAAGGGGGTACAAGACATTCTCAAAACAGGATTTAGAATAATGGCCTTCAAGATCTAAAGAGGGGACAGAATGGCCTAAAACAGGAGCAGTACAAATAACTGCTATAAAGTAAAAATCAAAGTTTAAAAAGGGCACTTTATATGAACCCTGGACACATTTTAAAATGTAGTTCAGATGCATATAGTATGATAACTCATTCAAAAGTGTACGTAAGCCAGGATTTAGAGCTTTATATGACACTGATACAGGTTCCTGGTGGAAGAGATGGACAATAGAAGTACCATCCCCTAACTCATGTAGACAGTACTCTTCAAAATCCTGCCAAATAATAAGGGAGGGGTTCATAGATGGATAAGGGAGTTCCTGAAAGCCTTTAGCGGCCAAGAATTGTCAAGGCTCAGAACAGAGGACCAAGTATTCAGAGAGACAGTAAGATGTTTCAAAGGTTGTTTATTTAAAAACGGTACATCTGCAGTGAACCGCTAGGTCAGGGGTAACCAATTAAAAATCAGCGGGGTAAAAAAAAACTGGGTTTGAAAGGAAACAAAGCTATTCTCAAGCACATATGAAATATGATACTCTTGGCTTTGAAGTGTTACCTAGATAGTTAGCAGAAATAGCTTGGTGGTGGAAGTAAACCAGATTATCCATAACACTTGTCTTTGCAAATAAACTTTACATTCTTATTTACTTAATTTTTGTCCTTGTTCAAGAAAAATTCAAGATTGTTTAAAGTCCTGTAAAATAGCACTAGTACTTTAGAGTGTCTTTCGTAAAAGGCTTGAGGTTATTATTTTCTCTACCTTGAGGTTAAGTAGTACGTGCTACAAGCTGCACAAAAAAGGGATCTCATCAAATGTTTTCTTCTTTCTTCTCTTATGTAACCAAAGCCTGCCTGGCTTCTGCAGTGTGTGGTTAGTTTGAAATGATAAATATTTGGTCTGGTGTAATAGTTTTTTTTTTTTTTACAGAGCTTTTCACTTTTACACTGATCAAGTTCAAAAATGACATTCAACGTGCAGGATGCAAGGGCTTCCTTTTATGAGATTGTTTGAACAACCTTGTTTTAATCGATAATCTACTGAGTTGTAGCCCCTACAAAATTACTTTGGGAACTGGTCTACTTCATTGTAAATCTTAATACATCTTTGTTCCTTTCACAACTGCAGAGTGTTAAACTGAAATGTCTTTATACTGTATATGTAAGCTTCCATATTTTTATGTGTTGTTGTGCCCAAATAAAAAAACATTCTTGAAGCTTGGATCCAATAACAGGCGAAAAGCTACTCTTTATATGCATATATGTTTCTTAAAGCTACAGTGTGTAATTTTCAGTGACATCTAGCGCTCAGACTGCAGACTGCAGCAACATGAACATCTCCCCCCCACCGCTTCTCCCCCCCAACAGTATGGCGACCGTTACGGGACAAAATGTCTTCCACGACGTCCGCATCACCTACCTTCTTAAGTGATGAGGTTTGTTTACATAGATAATTTTACAGATAGTATTTCATTAGTCAGTGTAGGGTATAGATTTCATGTAGACTTAAGATAATGAATATACCTGTTATTTTTTCTACATCGTTGTGACGTTTTGGTGAGCTGCTTTGGATGGTGATATAAACAGACGAAGTAATTGTAGTCATTAGTTTAACAGCGAGATTGTGTTCGCTGGAAGAATATATATTCCCCGTTTACAGTCCAAGTCTTGTTTGTGGCACGGGTGTTACAAGGCGAGGAAGAGGGAGAGGGCAGAGAGGCCGGGGTGGGCGTGCAGCCAGGGCCAGGCAAGAGAGAGGTGAAAGCGGGGTGACTAGAGCAGTGGAGGAAAGGCTTGAAGATCTCCAAAGGAGCCGGAGAGAAGTAACCGAGGTATATATCCGTAGCTCGCTAATATGCAGCTTCATATATCTGTCTCTCTCACACTCACACACGCCACTATCAGCTGTGGTAATTTTATGAAGCTGTGGCCTTATCTAGGTAATGCTACCAGACATCTTGACAATAGTTTGGTTGAAACGGGATGTGGGGGTGGGGTATTACGTGTATAAAAAGACAATTGTGTGTGTAGGATTAATTACCTGTCCAACAGAAAACTGACGACTTGAGCGTCACTTTGAAAACCTTTTTCCTCCATCAGTGACTTCCATCGTGTAAATGCCGTGCCAATGTTGATCCGTGTTTTTTGTCACGCTTGCGTTTATTCTCATCGTGTTTCCGCTTCTTAGATGACGGGGGTTCGGTGTCCGCCGCTTTTCGTTGTGATACAGAGTAGGCATGATCCTCCATTCGTCTGATGTTTGGCCAAACAGTACCAAACAGTTTGCAAAGTCACTCACGCCTGCCGCCTTGTTCACCTTTCTTGTTACTGAAGCGCAGTATACCTGCTTCTTCTTCTTCTTTGGTTTCAGGCAGACTAAACGCTTTTCAGGCATAATACTGCCATCTATTGTTCAGTACCGTCTCAGTTCATCTCTCTCAACTTGCCGTAGTTACTTTCGAGCGTTTGTTGCCTCTGCGCTTGCCGTAGCGCAAAGGTGTCTGCCTCCATGGCTGCGAGATCCGCTCCTATGTAATTATAAATAACGAATTCTAAGGCAACGCAAATATTATGGTTAAAAGGCTGAGCTCATAGGTGATGATAAAAAACATAGTTATGTATAATATTTTCAATTTCTGACTTTATATCCCTGTAATTATTACACACTGTAGCTTTAAATGAAATTGGTTGGGCACAGCAACTTGTTCTTTAAAAGAATTTTGATTAAAGGTTTTTAAAATAATATATATATATATATATATAGTATTTACTGTATATACTTGCTGCATGAAGCAAGCTATTGTGCAGCTTTCTCAGAAATAGTTATCTTCCGTATCTATTTTTATAAACCTAAACCACAGGCTGTACTTCCTCTTCTATTTGCGGTTGGGACTGTTTTAATGCCCTGGTCTCTCAAACTAAAAAAGGGTCAAGTTTGAGCAGTTACATGCAATATTACTAGAAATATTGTACATTTTAAATGAGCATTCAGAATTATTTAGTCTGGTTTTAAATTTAACTGGAGATAACTTTATTGCATTCCTGAAAGGAAATCAAACTAAATTTATTCAATTTGATTTTTTCCCCTTCTATTAGAGTCAAAGAAAATTCCTGCAATGTTACTCACCCAGTCAAGATAAAGGAATTCATATCAGGATGTTTCTTTCAGAGAAAAACCCTGCACTTAAAAATGCCTTTAACACATTAGCAAATCTCAGACATGTAAATAAAATAAAAATATAAATGTGCTCTAAGAAATCATGACATTTAGTTGTTAGTTCAAGTGACATTTTCTTTCCAATTTAGACCAGGATTACTAACTACCATCTCCTCCACCCCCTAACTTTGAATAATCATGTTCTAAGTTGATACACATCGTTTTATAACACTACTAACTTATTTTCTGCATATAATAACTTTGGCATCTGAGACCAGTTCCAGGAAGTGGGATTAGTGAGGATTAAGAAAAAGTTTTGTGGTAATATATAAATATCAGCCTGGGCAGCAGTGCCCCCTTGCTTTCCCCCCGCCAGCCCCAGAGCTGATGGCTGGGTTCGAGTGCCTAAGTAGAAGTGTAACTAATAACTAGAAGCAGAAGGGGGCAACAGAGAGTAACTCAAGAACTAAACACTGCTAGAAAACAACTACAAATACAAAGAAATTTAAAATAAACTTAAACAAAGGGCAGAACCCTAACAGTTTATCCTGCTAGGGAGATTTTGGAATAAAACTAATCCTCTCATGACAAGCTAGACTGTTTCTCAGGATTTATTTCATAACATGTTATGCTGTTGTTAACTGTAAGTGTTAAAGATAATGTTGAATGGAGACCTTCAAAGTTTTTTCTGCAGGGTTTAAATAAGTGAGAGAAAAACTTTGTCTAGTCTGAGCAGGGCTGGAGATTATGCCCCTACAATAATTAAGTTAGTTTTTCTTTTTTTTAGGATATGACATCATCTAGAAACTTCTAGCATATTTTACACTGGGCTCACACTGAACCATGTGAGGCTGTGGTGGGGTGCTGCAAAGAACTCAAATCTTTCAAAAAAGTTTGGTACACTCCCAAGCTCACATGCTTCATGAATGGAATGGAAATAAACTTTATTGTCATTACATTGTCACAAGTGCAAAGCAACAAAATTAACTTTAACCCATCCACTTGGGGTGTGGGGTCAAGGGTCAGATATCCTAATGCAATATAGCTTTTTAACCACACCATCAATGAAACCCTACCAACACTAAGTAACTTTTTAACTTTCATAAAATATTTTCATAAATTTTGTGACTAGTTCAATGACACGTCTGTCACACTAAGCAACTTTGAAGAAGATGGCAGTAGCCCTGCCACACAAAACAACTACAAATGTGCAGACTGCTTTAAGGCATTTGTCACTTTCCTTATTTGCTTAAAAGATGAAATTTGATGCAACTAACTTTCCCTATGAGACTCTATGTTTTACTAGCTTAGCCAAAATCAACCAAAACTGAAAGTTCTTTAGTACTGCTTTAAAAAGGGTGTGTCCAGATTTAATGCAATCCAATTTTATTTAAGCACTTAAAAACAACCGCAGCCGACCAAAGTGCTGTACAATAAAAAAAAATGTATATGTGAAAAACAAAACCTAAAACATTACAGATAAAAAACAAAACAGCTAAAACTGTTATGATCAAACATGGGTAAAAGTAACATTCACACAACCAAATCAATAACATTGAGTAAAAGATAAAAGCAATAAAAAATATATCAAAGCCAACTGTCTTGCTAGGTGTTAAAACCCAAGGAGAAAAGGTGGGTTTTGATATGAGATTTAAAAATCTGAGAAGAGGTCTATCTGATGTGCTGAGGCAGGTCGTTCCAGAGCTTTGGAGATGCAACATATGAAAAACCTTTATGTCTGTTCTATATCTAAATGAAAGGATTACTACAAAAGAAAATGTTTGGGTTAGGATTGGTTAATGTTATTGTTTCCCATTCAAACACCATATAGTTTCTAATCCTTCTCAGAAGTTAAATGGCAAAATAAAATTACTGTAACATAGACACAGAATTTTTTTTTTTGCTGGTCTCTCTGAATTTCACAAATCATTTCTGATCCCTCAGTTTTACTTCCATCCAAGAGTTGATAGTTACACTCTGCAAAACAGCTTTACAGTGCATCGATACTAAATAAAGTAATTTAAAAACATAATTTATGTATTAACATTTGGTTGCAAAAATTTCCAAAAATTTTCTTAGTAAATTAAAAATCTTAACATAGAAAAGTACACATATCTACCATGGTTTTAGCTAAAGATTACAAAATGCATATTGCTTACAAAGTTGGAAAGGACAGAAATAAAATAATCGATTAAGCTGTGGATCCACCAAGACAACAGTGGAGAACTTTGATAAAATGAGAAATAATATCTAATTTGGGTAAAACAACAAAATAAAATGGCAATTAAAAATTAACTAAACATGTCGGTCATAGTACTGGCCACTTTCGATTCATTGCTTTCATTGTTCTATTTAAGACATCCTTGTTCCGTTGGTATAATAGTTCTCCTCACGAAGCTGAAAGAAAATCAAAATAAACAAGGATAAGGCAGATTTATTGCATTTCAAGTGCATGTGATGGCTTTTTCTTCAAAAAAATGTGTGCATTATTCCACCCTCCACTGTTATTAAAAAAAAAATTAAAATAAATACAGCTGTATCCCCAAATAGTGTATTTCTTGACAGTCAAAAGTTGCCTGGAAACATCTGAAGTCACTTCAGAAGGTCGGACATTTCACAGGGGACCTCTAAGGGAAATGCATTTAGACGCATTTTAGTGGCTCTAATGTGAAAAACTCACCAAAGTATATTACTTATTTTGCTATGACTTTAAGGTTTAAAATCATTGTTTAATTTACAAACTAACTCCCATCATCTGTGATGAGAAAAGAAGGTTTATATTTTGATTGCATTTATTTCCCTTAAAGCTGAAGTCTGTAAGTTTTTAAAAATCATTTTTTTGTCATATTGGCTAAAACTGTCCCTATGCCCAGACAGCAGTACATGTGATATGTAACCTGTGAAAAAAACTGCTTCAATTGGTCCCGTATACTGCCTGTATTTCAATCTGGAAAGAATAATTCGGGACGAGTCAAAACAACCAATCACAGCCAGAGGAGCGTCTGATGGAGTGTCAATCACAGCTCACACACGCTGATTCCCGGCCCTTCCCCTCTCACCGCTTAACCTGCCGCTGCCGCAGTCAGGAGGACGCGCGTGGAAGTCATGGTGGAGCGACAGCCACCAGCGAAAGAGAAACTGCCCTTACTGCCCCTGCCGACAACTGCTTACACGGCAAACTTCGGTATAACCAGCATCTTATATCTAGCTGCTTGGAGGTGAGTGTTATCTCTCTTACCGGTTCACGCTCCATGCCGCGTATGCTGCTTGGACGCTTCTGGTCGCATACGGTAGCCGCGCAGATGCTGTGAGAGGGGTGGAGCTTGGAGGTGGGGCATGAGTGAAGCAGAGAGGGTCGGGGAGTGGCGTGAAACCTGTTTTTCTTCAAATTTTCAGTCGAAGTCTGCTCTCTTCTCAATGTTACAGACTGCAGCTTTAAGTGCCTTTTTCATAATAATGCTATATTTACCTCTTACAACAAGGTAATGTTTTAAGGTAGTTTTGGGATAAGGTTAGAATGTAAAAAAAAAATAGCTGCTTGGTGGAGATCTCAGGTCTCCAAGTGCTTTCTAGTTTGTACTGATTCTTTTTATTTTCAGAAAGAAACATAACATTAAGCAGCCCGAACTCCTAAAGCAAAAAAAGAAAACCAAAGTAAAACTAACAAAAACGACCCAATGTCACCTCTAACTCTTTGCCTTTACAATAATAATTTATAAAATAATTTACATAGTACATTCTCTTTAGGAAACAGAATATTATTCAAACTTTATTGCAGATTAAAAAGGATTCACATAATTAGAGAAAAAAAAATAAAAAAATGTTGGTGGTGATTGTATAGAAGCCTCACTACTTTCAGTTTACTGTGGGGAATCTACAATTACAGTGTAGTTTAACATGATGAGAGGGTGCATGTACGGATGATGGTGAGGAATCTAGAAGTCCTTGAAGCCATTTAGCATAGAGAAGCATATAAATAACGATTATCAAGTAGCATGTCTTCCATAACAAAAGGGGACTCACCTTTTCTGTCTCTGAAGTGGCCCAGCAGGAGCAGAAAGATGATAAGCAGTTTTCCACTGAGTGCTCCAACAATCAGTGGTATTGGCAGTGACGGATTTTCAAGCATGTGGGTAGCATCTTTATGGGATTTTTAACAATAAAAAATATTAGAGATTAAAATCAAATACAATATTACATCAAATAATGTTCTAAGATATATTTTCTTACATTTTACTGCCATCCAGCTCTGTGGTGAAGCTTTTCCTGAATGTTCACACTTGTAGAAGCCTTCGTCTGACTGAGACACTGCAGAGATCTTCAGCTCCCCTCTGCTGTCATTTTGGACCAGTGTGTCATTGTGATAGAAAAACACATTGGAAAGTGTATTTTGTCCTCTGAGTCTGCAGCTCAGAGAAACAGAAGCTCCCTCAGTCACAGGATGGACGGGGCTCACCAGGAGAACATCTCCATCTGGAAAACAGAACAATCTTTCAAATGTTAGCTACTGCAGACCATAAGAAAAAATCAAATGAATATGGGATCAACATGTTTTTGTTCTCATTAGATATTGTAATCTTGAACAACCCATTATATGTGAGAGATCCTTGAGCAAATAATTATTTCTGAGACAAAGGTGTGAATAATTGCCTGTGTTTGGTATTTAGTGTTGTAAAATTAAAAGCCAAATGTATGCTATTTATCATTCACTGCCTGCATAGCCTGTGTTCACTTGTTTAACACACAACCACTTATGTAGTTGTAAAGCAATGCTGCTATTTTGTATATTTTAGATGTTCTTAGGATTTTATATCCCTTAGAATTGATTTGTCACACTGTACCTGTGAGAGTCATACAAATAAAGTTTGCTCACTTACTCACTTTTTCAGCATTCATGTCAACATGGACATAGATAAACAGAAAATAATAGCTGATTGGACTAAAAACATCTCATGGGAACATACCAGTCAGAATATTCTGATTGGAGTTGGCAGGATAAGAATGAAATTTGAATCATTCTGAAAGGAGTTGTTTTTTGCTGATTGGCAAAATCCGATCAACAGGCATTTAAAACCTTGTTGGAATCAAGTAACTCAGACTGATACAAACTGACCTGCGTCTACCTGCACCCCATATCAACGTCATGTATTTCTGCTTTGAGTAGCTAGATGCTGATCAGAATATTCTGTCAGGCATGTTTTTAATGCAGTCGGCTACTTTATTTATCTCTATATAAACAGTACAATGTGATGATTTTTTTTTGCTTCTGAGTAGGGCTGGGCTTTCAATAACGATATATATCGATCGATAGACGTGTGGCGCAATAGAAAAAAACAGAGTCGATAAAAGTTCGATGAAGAAACGCTGTTTTCCTTCCTTCTCATTGTAGCCTAGCATGTAGGTTTATGCTTATCACTGCTTCCTCCCAACCAATCACAATCGCGGACCCAGGCACGCCGTCACAAAGCGCCGCCCTCTCAAACCACAACACAGAGCACATGAAGATGTCGCAGCAAGAAGAGGCAAGGAGAGGCGGAGGAAACTGTTCCAAAGAAGGGTTTTTGTAGTTCGCCAGTCTGGCAGTATTTCGGTCATGGCAAGTCGGACAAAAAACAAACCAGTCATCTGTAAAATGTGTAGGGAACCAGTGAAAGCGAAGTCTGATAACACAACCAACTTTTTTTTATCATCTCGGCCGCTCACACCCGCAGGAGTACGAGCTGTGTAGGCCCCGGCGCGGCTCTGCATCACCTCCGAGGTATCTTCGGGAATTTCGGGAAGATAAAAAAAAAAAAATAAAAAATTCAGTTCTGGGCAGTTTCCCACATAGTTCTAACAATTGAGAGAAAAATACTGAGGGGCCAGAAACTTCAAAGTAATAACTCAGGTTAAAGCAGGAAACTAAGCTGAACCATAACGAGGTGCCAGCAGCACCTCTAGAAGAATAGGGATGAGAAAAAATCGCCCATAGAAATGCTAGGCTAAAGGGTGAGTTGATTTGGGTTTTCGTTCTTGTTGAGTGGAGTTTAAATGGTAGCCTAGTCCTACAATCTTTTAATTACCACAAGCTGTTGGTGGACTATTCCCACCCAAATAGGGTATTCTATTTATTTATTTGTTATATTTATTTTAGTCACTTTTCTGGTCACTTTAGTTTTTTCTTTGTCAGTACTTAATAACAACTCAGGTCTCTTAAGTCTTTTTTCTTTAAAACAATTCTGTTATGGTTAAAAAAGTTAAAGGTTAAATAAATATTTAATTGGAAGTCTGTGTTTGTGTTCTTTATTAAAATTAAATCATTTAGCAATATCATAAAAAGTCCAGGCAGAGCTGCACATAAAATATGATTTCAAATCTTTTCAATAATTATCGATATCGATCAATATGCATTAGTTTTTATCGATAAGCTTTTTTTTCTATATCGCCCAGCCCTACTTCTGAGTCTGAACAGATCTCACTTCAATTGCTACATTTTGTCAATGAAACAAAGCTATTGATTAAAATGCAGGTGGGATTTCAGTATTAAAAGATTAAATAAACTTAAAGGTATAGTGGAGGATGTTCTTTTTCCGGATGGATCATCAAAATAAGTGGTCCTTCTAATTGTCAATCATTCTAGTCATATGTTTACCTAAGGCCGTCCTAGGTGCTCGTCCACATTATCTCTTACCGGTGGTAAATCTGACATTGTGGAAAAATTTCAAATCTTCTTTTGGAAAGTGAGCTTGTATGAGCGATGCAAACAGAAACTTTTAAACAAGGTGTGCACAAGGAGAATTGGGCTTTGCACGATCTCAAACACGTTTAATAGGCGTTCCCTCCCAGGAGCGTGTACAGGGTTGTTCAAGTAGAGAGGGCAGGTCTTTTTATAAAGTTCTTGAAAATCCCCCACTACACCTTTAAATTAAGTGAACTTTTTACTCCAAGGAAGAGTGTGCACAGTTTCAGCAAATAATCCTGTTTGGCTAAACACAAATAGAACATACATAACAACACACCCTGTACAGTGATGTTGACTGCATTGCTGAACTCTCCTGATCCAGACTCACACCAGTATACTGCTTTATAGGACTGACGACTGTCGATGGTACATGAGGATCCAGTCATTTCTCTCCAGTTTGAGCAATTTTTGATATATGTGAGATATCCTGTTTCTGTAAACCTCTTTACTCTCCACTGAGTAGAGTTTCCACCACAGTTCAGTGTCAAAGACTCGGAGGTGAAGTGTTGCTCTCTGTCAGGAGTTACTATAAGAGACTCTGCTGGATGGGAATCTGAAATAGAACATGTAATTAAGAATTAATTATATTATAAATAAACGTACCATACTACCTTTGTTACAGTATAAAAATCCTAAAAAAAAAAAAACAGGTATATGATTTATTTCTTCTCCTAGGCATTTGTGTTATGTAGCAACATTTTTATTATCATATCATAATCGTCTGGCATTTTTATCAAAAAACAAAACTACCACAGTTAATTGTCCGTGTGCATTTATATGATATAAACAGAACTGACCTGGAGACCAGACAAAGTTTGGTTCACTGTAATCTGTGAAATACCCTGGGTTCCCTGTTACAGCTCTACATGCATATCCTGCTGTGAGAGTCTGTCTATGGATGATGTAGGAGTCCTCTACAGTCCCTTTGATGTTATCAGACAACAGTTGATACTTGTAGGTGTCCAGTGATAAGTCAGGAACAGCTTTATACCAGTAGAACCTCCAGCCTGCAGACAGTTTTTCAACCTGACACTTCAGTTTAACTGATGCTTCAGGGCCCAGCCATGATGCAGACACAGTCAGGACAGGTTTTGGCTCTGTCGAACAGAACATAGTGGAAATATAACTCTTATTATTCTATTAGGAATAAAATCATCTTTTTGTGGTAAAAGAAAGGTTACATAAGGTTTTGAGGTTACACAACAGCAAAAAAAAACAACAACAACAACAAACAAAGCAAAAAATGGGAGGGGCTAATTGCTCAAACGTTTATAAACTTATTCAAATATTTTTTTGAGCATCTACATAAACAATGATTATAGTTGTGAAGAGATTTTTTCTTGTAAGAATAAAAATATATATGTAAAATACAAGATTCCCTTTCTGGAAAGAACATTACCATACAATATTACCAATCTAAGATAATAACAGCATTTATAATAATCATTAATTGTTCTAAACACTAACTCCCTTAGACCCTGAGGCTCAGCAAATGATCAGAATTCATTCTGACAAAATCTGTAGACACACGTAAAACATGTTTTTATAAAGAAATTTGCCTACAATCTGATCTATTCAGAAAAGTTTAAATAACAAGTTTTCGACAAGACCCTTAAACCTGACTGAAAACATGGTTTAACAATTAGTTAACTTAGTTAACTAGGATTTTAGATATTTTCCTCTAATAAATTTGTTTTTTAGTCAGACAGTTGTCTACCGAATAATAACAGTCAATTATCAATAACAACATGGAACTCTGCCTTTTGAGGAACAACTATATTTGGGCATTTGAAAAAAACACACTTGTAGCTGGAGTAGAAAAATAGAAAAAAAAGTTAGGATTTAAACCTAAGATGACCATGTCATGGTCAAATATCATATATTTAGTGTCTGCTCATCATCACTGAAGTCTTTAATAATCAGGTTGATGATTTACCAAACTGCTCTCTTAAGGATCTCCTGAACATTATGAACTAGGTCACTCTTTGGACCTGAGGTCTAAACATTCTGGTTTAAGGCTATCTATGTTCCTCCTCGGGGTGGACCTAGGGTTGTGTGTGGTCCTGGGCTGCACTTCTGCTCTCTATATATATATATATATATATATATATATATATATATATATATATATATATATATATATATATATATATATATATATATATATATATATATATATATATATATAATCATATATATAAGGCATATATATCATATACTCAGTCCTCAAGGCCCCCTGTCCTGCAGCTTTTACAGGTTTCCTTGTTCCAGCACAGCTGATTTTAATTGAAATCTGATTAACAGGCTTTTGGTCTACTGCAATCATAATAACCAGCTGTGCTGAAGCAGAGAAACCTCTATGACTGTTTTGGGGATTCCTGGCAAAAATGGAAGGTTCTGTGCATGAAGATGATGTCGTTTGAGGTCATAGAAGCAGTGTAAATAAGTGGATTTTTGATAATTGGATTACGGCTGTTTGGAGGTGGGGGATCGTGAAATTCGGAAGATGTCAGGGGCTTTTCTGACTGTTGAGGCTGCTCAGTGTTGGGATCTGGAGGTTTGTCCACTTTCTCTACCAGAGGGTGCACAAGATCTCCTGGAGCATGAGCTGTCTACAACACCTGTCCTCTATCTGCTCATCAGGAGGCTCCCTACTTAAGGAGGCGGAGACCTACACTCCAGTGCCAGAGTGTTTGCCAGTAATGGTTAGCAAGCCGGAGCCAACCTGCCTGTCTGAGTCTTCTGACTTTTTGTGAACTAAGCCTGATCCTGTTTACCTTTCTGTCTCACAGATCGATCCTGCCTGACAAACTGAAATCCTGGAGAGTTGTCTCTGCTGGTTACCTGCCTGCCCGCTCTCAGTTGAACTCTGGAGGGCTGCATCTGTCTGTAATCTGCCTGCCCGCCCTCAGAGATAACTTGGAGAGAAAAGACTCAGTCAGAGATCAGCCTGCCTCCACTCAGTAAGCTCTGCCTCCGCCCACAGCCCTCTGCCTGCCGACAGCCTCTGGACCCTCAAGGTCCCCCCCCTCTGCAGCTTCACTCCACTCCAGAACAGGTATAACCCTGAACATCAAACAACCTGCAATATACCTGGACCAACACTAACCCCTCTGTCCTCCTCAGCGGTGAACCCACTCCTGACCAGTCAACCACCCCCTTGGACCAGTTCATTTATTGTACATTTCTGTAAATAAACCTTTGAAGTTTTTCTCTGCCTCTGAGTGTTTCTGCATGTGGGTTAGATATCTTAATCCCAACATGACACTCGGCTTGTATGAGGGGGATCTGCACAGCTATCAACACTCACAGTTAAGGGATCAGAATCACAAACTGGATGTGATCCTTGCACAGCATTGCAGGCTGGCTGCGGTTCCTGGACACAGAGGTAAAATGGTAAATTCTTGGAAAAAGTTGTTAGCCCAGATCTGTCATAATTGTAGCATGATTGTAGCATCGTAGTAACAAGGGCAATTGCAACGGGAACAGTGTTTCATGGACCTACTGTGCACACTCAAAGCACACACGAATACTGATATACTGATATATAAACATACCCCCACCCAAGACCAAGCTCGACCTTCCCTGCTAAAATGATGAGTTTTCTCCATTGCTTCTTTGTGCGTTTTTTTTTTTTCTTACAATGTCAAACTGTATCCTGCAAAGGATAATGTGTCAAAAAAAATGTTTTCCTCTTCACCCTTTTTTATCCTTTACTCTTTTGTAACCCAACTTTCATGGCAACAAGGCCTCAGGCACCCCTCACCACACCCCCACCCCCATTGAGAATTTTTGTGTTTTTGTATTTTCTTGGATGCAATGTACAGACACTGAATTTTCGCCCTACTAGGGTGCTGCTCCAGCCTGGGTGACAAATTAAGTAATCTTATCTAAATCAACTCAACAGCCTAAGGCCTGAGCAAAAAAAGAGGAAAAAAAAGATCAATCTGTGCAAAAAAAAGCAAAAAAAAAACATAAGCAATATTGGATACAAGTTCACAATACATAAATATTACAGACACAGATGTAAAATGTATTAAACTTACTGTATATAGTGATGTTGACTGCATTGCTGAACTTGCCTGTTGCAGTCTCACACCAGTACACAGATTGATGGGACCACTGACTGTTGATGGTACATGATGATCCAGTCATTTCCCACCAAGTGGAGCAGTCTGATAAGTATGACTGACGGTTTATTACTGTATATTTCATTACTCTCCACTCAGTTGAGCTACCTCCACAGTTAAGTGAGACAGTATGATCGGTAAAATGTTTCTCCTTCTCAGGATTCACTGTGAGAGATGCTTCTGGATGAAACACTGAAACATGTAACAAGTATTAAATGTCTCACAGTATTCAATACTAGGATATAGAGCAATAGTTGTGCTTTTATTAGAGTTTACTCAGACAAGTGTTTGGTTAGATTTTTAGTTTTTTAGTTTTATTTGTTTTCTTTTTTGTTTTGATTTTTGCACATTGATTCTACTGCATAAGAAAAGTGCTGAATAAATAGAAATTTTCTTTGCTGTAAAAAAGTATTTTTTGTAAATTGTAAATATATATATATAATTACACAAAGAATAGACATACAGAAACAACACATTCTGAATGACCAAACCACCACATTGCAATAATAATATCTCAATACAAAGTTTAACATCCATGAAATTAAAGTCAAAACCCAAAAAACGGGCCACCAACCAATGGGCAGGAGTTGATTCTCTAATACACAGCCCTTCCTCATTTCCATAATGAGGCAAAAATGCAGACAAAAAAATGTAAAAACAACAGGCAGAACTAAATACAACTGAACAAATAAATAAGGTAAAAAAAAAAAGCAAAGTATATTATAACATGCACATAAATAAATTCTTAAAAAATAAGTAAGTAATGAATAAATTTGAAGAATATAACAGGCAATAAACAAATTATGTAATTATTAGAAAGGCGAAAAAAATAAAGAACCTAATTGAAATAGATATTTATATATACAATTATGTCTCACTGTATAATTTAATTTCTACCTACATTTATTTGATTATTGTATTTTCTGGGGCAATTAATTTTATGCTTAATTATTTATCGAGCTTTTATTTATTTTTGTATTTATCTTTAAATATGGTAGGGCTGGTCCCCCATTGTTAGTATCCTCTGCAAAGAAAAGAAATGTACGTATTCTAGAAATTTTGAAAATTTCAGTAATATAGGAAACGCAACAAACAATGTCCGAGCACGATGACTGGGAGTCGCCCACTGAGTATCATCAAAAAATTCTACCAAATGGGATAATATATATAATAAAAAGAATTGGCTCTTGCACTGATCTCTGTGGTAATTCACAGGTAACCCTGGAGCATGAAGAGTTATCATTAACATGAACAAACTTAAATCTGTCAAATAAATAATATTTAAACCATCCTAGTGCTGTTTCCTTGATTCCTACAAAATATTCAGCAATTCTTTCTAAAAGAATATTATGATCAACTGTACCAAATGCAGCACTGAGATGTAACAGGACAAGTACAGATACAAGTCCATTATCCGAGGCTATGAGAATATCATTAGTGACTTTCACCAGAACTTTTTCGGTGCCATGATGAAACCAGACTGATTATTGAAAAGTTCATTATGGTGTAAGCGGCCCAACACTTGTTTAGCAACTATTTTCTCAAGATTCTTAGATAAGAAAGGAAGATTATATATAGGTCTATTATTGACCAAGACATCTGGGTCAAGAAAACTTTATGAAATAGGTTTGAGTACAGCTGGCATAAAATCTAATACAACCAACAAAAAAATAAAACAAGCCAGTCCCATCGAGGCGTAATCGGAGACAATGACACACGAAGTGTGCTACTGATGTCCAGTCTGCTCCGTAGCTTTGTTTTGGTCGCTGTAACCGCAGAAAATCCTGCTACACAAAGATAGGATGTTAAAGATAGGACGAGTCTTGAATGAAATTAACCTGTGTCAAGAGGCACAGATGCACCGACTGATGTAATTGGGGGAGAATACCGCAATTTTTAATTTTTTTCAAAATAAAACATCACTCAGACTCTGATCGTCGATAAATTATATATATATATATATATATATATATATATATATATATATATATATATATATATATATATATATATATATATATATATATATATATATATATATATATATATATATAACTGTTTTCTCACCCCTCGTGGGGTGGTATGTGTCATCCTCAAGCTCGGGTCCTCTACCAGAGGCCTGGGAGTTTGAGGGTTCTGCGCAGTATCTTAGCTGTTCCTAGGACTGCGCTCTTCTGGACAGAGACCTCTGATGTTTTACCCGGAATCTGCTGTAGCCACTCTCCCAGTTTGGAGGTCACAGCCCCCAGTGCTCCAATTACCACTGGCACCACTGCTGCTCTTACTTTCCACATCTTTTCTAGCTCCTCCTTCAGTCCTTGGTATTTCTCAAGCTTCTCGTGTTCTTTCTTCTTGATGTTGCTGTCGCTTGGGATTGCCACATCTATCACTACTGCCTTCTTCTGCTGTTTGTCGATCAACACGATGTCTGGTTGGTTAGCCATCACCTGTTTGTCAGTCTGGATCTTGAAGTCCCATAGGATCTTAGCTCGGTCATTCTCAACTACCTTAGGAGGTGTCTTCCATTTTGACCTTGGGACTTCCAGCCCATACTCATGGCAGATGTTCCTGTACACTATGACAGCTACCTGGTTGTGGCGTTCCATGTATGCACTTCCTGCCTGCATTTTACACCCTGCTGTTATGTGCTGTATTGTTGTATTGTATATATATATATATATATATATATATATATATATATATATATATATATATATATGGCCCGGACGACGGACCGGTACCTGTCTGCGGCCCGGTGGTTGGGGACCGCTGGTCTAGGGTACATATCCCTGTAACAGGGATAGGTTAACCAAATCTAGAATGTATGTGGAAATCAGAGGGAACACTTCCTTAAATAACTTGGTTAGAACAGGATCTAACACACAAGTTTAAGGGTTAGATGAAGATTAAGGGTTTGTCAACTCTGAGAGTTAAAGCGAAGCAAAACAGTCTGTTTCAGATTATATGGCTACCTTATATGCTGCCTCACCTTTTGGAGATAACCCAGTCATATTTAGAGGGGTGCCTATTATCTTATTTTCAATAGGATTAATCTCATTTATAAAAAATCCCATAAAATCACTGCTAAAAGTGGTACTGCTAAAAGCAGGGGGATGAATGGTTTGACAGAGATATGGTTCTAAGTGAATCTGGCAACTGTATCAAAAATAAATCTAGGATTGTTCTCATTTTCTTCTATTAATGAGGAGAAATATGCTGCTCTTGCTTTATAAAGGGTAGGATTCCTGTTGATATTAAGAGTGCCATGTTCTCTACAGTTTCCTATCATTATGCTTCAGAGTGTGCAGCTCTGCATAAAACTACGAAGACAGCTTTCCATTTTTAAAGTTTATCTTTAAAAGGGGGGCACATGAAAAAATATTACAATTAACTGGATGAAGTCTGACCCTCCCACAATCACTCAGTGGCTACAGAAAGTAAAACACGTCTACACGATGGAACATATGACTGCCCAACTACAGATGAAAGTGCCTGTTTTTCTGAGAAGGTGTACCTCAATTACTGAATATCTTGCTTAGGACTCTTGTACACTTTTACTATATCCATATATTACTATTATTGCTGTTGTTATTATTAAGGCTTATTATTAAGGCTTAAATACTGATATTCCTTTGCATTCAAGGCCATATGTCAGCACAAGGACTAAAGTATGAAGGTTAGAATCCGTGGAACTTGTCATGATCCCTGTTTTTGTGTTTGTCTGTTTGTCTTGTCTTTTATGTTTCTCCCTTCCACCACCAGGAGGTGCCTGGCTCCGGTTAGATTTCTCATGCACCTGCAAGCGTTTAACTCATCACCGGACTGCTCTTAAGCTGCTGGTTGCCACTACTACAACGCCAGAGTGTTTGCCAGTTTGGGGTACTAGTTTTGGGGTCTAGCCAAGCCTTGTTTATGCTGAGTCCAATTTGAATTTTTGCATTTTGAGTTTTGGTTCTCTAGTCAAGCTGTGATCTCATAGAGTTTTACTGAGTGCTTGTTTCTCCCTGAGACTAAACCTTGTTTGTTCTTTGCCTTTCGGCAGGAAGCCTTCCTGCAAACTGGACCCTTTTGGACTGCCTCCTCCCAAGTGGGATCAACTGAGTCTTACACTGAGCAACAGATTCCAAACAGGAGGTTTGGATCCAGCCACCTATGAGCACACTGAGATCTCTCTGAGTAAGGAAGTCCCCTTCATCACGACCCGTTAAAGTACCACAGGAAAACTGAGTTGCAACCAGCGGCTACATCATTCAACTCCGTCCGAGTTCTGTTCCGCCCTCTACCGAATTAAACATTCTCTGGAAGACCATCACACAGACTTAACTCTAAGTGGAAACGTGAGTGGCAACAAATCTTCTCCTTCAAGATCGACAACTCCAATTTCCCACTGAGCCTGAACCTAACCTGTCTCCCCTTCGTCTTCCAGTTTCTGGCTGAGCAGAGTTCAGAGGAACTCTGCACCAAACTCAATATACCCTTCAATAAAACCCGTTGAACTTTTATATTGTGTCTCTCTGTTTGGCTTCATTGCATGTGGGTCCGAGCTTTAGAAAGAATCATGACAGAACTATTCACATTTTGACTACACTATTCTAGTCTAAGACAGTACTAAAGGCTGCATTTACAGTAGCACCCATTTATAATTGTCCTTCCCAGTAAGACACCAGCCGAATGAACCAGCAAAGGGCCCATCAAGAAAAGTCTTTTTTCTGTTATGCTCAGTTTTCTATTCCTATCATCTTACATCACACTCTCCCCTTATCCTGTCTTTCTTTCTCACCTCACTTTCCATCTCCATGTTGATTGATCTCCATGTCCATTGTACATACAGGATTTTACACTATGCTAACAGTGATAATGCTCTGCTTGTGAAAGCAAAGCTGTTTGGCTATCAGCTTGCTCTCGGGCATATACTCCCAGAACTCTATTGTCAAAACAGAACACACACACACAAAAAAAAAATAAAAAATAAATCTATGAATTGACTTTCCGTCACATTACATAGGATGGGTTAGCCTACTCTGTTTCTAACCATGGGTAGAGGGAGTTGTTGTTAAATAGTTTAGCCTGAAATTTAGACTGTGCAGCCATATACTATAATCTGAAATTGGGAAGTTTCAACACTCCATCTGTAAATGTAAAGGCAAGCTTGTTTAAAGAGACCCTAGTGGATTTGTTTTATCATCCTCTCTAATGACAAAAAAATAAAAAATAGCAGGTATTTGAATAGAAAAAAAAAGAAGGGTTTCGAATAGGAAGTGACTGAAACATAAACAAAAATGTAAGCAGTAGATTCAATTTAATAGCATTGAACTGGCCTATTATTGTAAGTTGGAGGACAATCAGCTTGTTCAAAATTCTTGTGCTCTCTGTAACAAAGCTATCAAATTAAGCTTAAATATTTTCTTATTGCTTTAACCAACCATGATTTCCAACTATTTAAGGCCTTTAGGCGACCGCTTCTAGGGGAATTGTATTGACAAGTATTATATTTAAAGTCTACTAAAGACAGTATTTCGCTTTTATCCAAATGTATTTTATAACCAGAGAAGGAACTGTACAAATCCAACTTATTCACTAAATTGGAGAGGGAAATGTCAAGATTTGTGAAAAAAGGAGAATGTCATCGGCAAAAAGTGACAATATATGTATGGAAAAACATTTTCTTCTTTGTTCAGTGGAATGTAACAGTGTTCTGCAAAGTTTAAAACACGTAGACCATCCATCTTTTCAGGATAAAATTTGACTCCCTCAGGGTTATATTATTAGATTTGAAAACTGCCAAGTGGAATAAATAGGAAATGTTGTAGAAAGGTATGGTTTAAGAAGTACATCAAATAGCTGTCATGTCTGCTCAAATTCTGAGTCATGAATACCCACTATCAGGAAGGAAGCCATCTTAAGCAGAAAAGAAAAAAAACACATTAAACAAGGTGGTTGTGGTTTCAGCTGTAAAGCATTGATAGCCCTACTTTCACAGTTAGTCCAAATAAATCACATGGCCAAGTAGACAACCCAAACCAGAACATTTACTCTAGTGACACAGGAGTCAGCAGTAGGTCACTCAAATTTTTTAGGAAAAAAATTAGCTTAATTGCAATGTTCTCAAATTTAAACATGTTTAAAGTTTAATTATCTGACAGCAAGCATGATTTCTAGCATAACATAACAACAATCTAATGAAAGCACTAAACCATTTAAAAAGTATTGTAAATATGTCACATTTGATTTCTGTCTGTTATAACAACAAGATATCTGAAGATGTTGGTATATTGTACATTATCTAATGTAAACTAGTGTGAAGTAGCCTTTTCACTGCTACTTTTATAAAAGTCAGTTAAGCGTAAGTTGGCCACACAAGCAGGGGTGAAAACAAGCCACTATAGCATGGTACTGCAGACCACTGATAGATTCTGTGCCGGTATGAAAAACCACGAAGAGAGGGGGGCAGCTCTCTTCTATGAAGCTGTTATTCAGAACCAGTCATGGCTGCACTTTGGTTCCGTATAGAATTCTGCTAGCACTATGTAGTCAAAAAGTGGTTACCAACCTATTTTCCTTAAAGCCCTCCTTCTTACTTTCTAACCATTCTAAGCCACCCCTCGGATTTTAACTGTCCTTTCCCAGACTCCATTTTGATTAAAATGTTTATCAAAGTGGGAAAAGAAGAAACTGTATATATATGCAAGCATTTATTTATAAAATAAATTCGTACAAATACATTTGTAGTTGTAAATAGAAATAACCGCAAAAACATTGAATTGAAAAAGCACTCTATAATCTTTTCTTTCAAAAGCAACAATGATAATAAAAAAACCCTGCAAAAGTTTTGTCAGAATATGAAACTCCTGTCACGCACATATTAGCTTTAAGAGGAAACACACATATTGGCACAGGGACACAGATTGGCAAAAGTATTATATTTAAAGTCTACTAAAGGAAGTATTTCGCTTTTATCCAAATGTATTTTATAACCAGAGAAGGAATTGTACAAATCCAACGTATTCACTAAATTGGAGAGGGAGCTGTCAAGGTTAGTGAAAAAAAGGAGAATGTCATCAGCAAAAACTGACAATATATGTATGGAAGAACATTTTCTTCTCCTTTGTTCCATAGAATGTACTGTAACAGGACTCTGCAAAGTTTAAAACATGGAGACCATCCATCTTTTCAGGATAAAATTTGACTGCCTCAGGGTAATATTATTAGATTTGAAAACTGCCAAGTGGAATAAATAGGAAATGTTGTAGAAAGGTATGGTTTAAGAAGTACATCAAATTGCTGTCATGTCTGCTCAAACTCTGAGTCATATGAATACCCACTATCAGGAAGGAAGCCATCTTAAGCAGAAAAGAAAAAAAACACATTAAAGAAGGCGGTTGTGGTTTCAGCTGTAAAGCATCGATAGCCCTACTTTCACAGTTAGTTCAAATAAATCACATGGCCAAGTAGACAACCCAAACCAGAATATTTACTCTAGTGACACAGGAGTGAGCAGTAGGTCACTCAAATTTTTTAGGAAAAAAACTAGCTTAATTGCAATGTTCTCAAATTTAAACATGTTTAAAGTTTAATTATCTGACAGCAAGCATGATTTCTAGCATAACATATCAACAATCTAATGAAAGCACTTAACCATTTAAAAAGTATTGTAAATATGTCACATTTGATTTCTGTCTGTTATAACAACAAGATATCTGAAGATGTTGGTATATTGTACATTATCTAATGTAAACTAGTGTGAAGTAGCCTTTTCACTGCTACTTTTGTAAAAGTCAGTTAAGCGTAAGTTGGCCACACAAGCAGGGGTGAAAACAAGCCACTATAGCATGGTACTGCAGACCACTGATAGATTCTGTGCTGGTATGAAAAACCACAAAGAGGGGGGACAGCTCTCTTCTATGAAGCTGTTATTGAGAACCAGTCATGGCTGCACTTTGGGTCCGTATAGAAATCTGCTAGCACTATGTAGTCAAAAACAGTGGTTACCAACCTATTTTCCTTAAAGCCCTCCTTCTTACTTTCTAACCATTCTAAGCCGCCCCTCGGATTTTAACTGCCCTTTTCCAGACTCCATTTAGCTTAAAATGTTTATCAAAGTGGGAAAAGAAGAAACTGTATACATATGCAAGCATTTATTTATAAAATAAATTCATACAAATACATTTGTAGTTGTAAATAGAAATAACCGCAAGAACATTGAATTGAAAAAGCACTCTATAATCTTTTCTTTCAAAAGCAACAATGATAATAATAAAAAACCTGCAAAAGTTTTGTCAGAATATGAAACTCCTGCCACGCACATATTAGCTATATAAGGAAACACACATATTGGCACAGGGACACAGATTGGCAAATTTATTATATTTAAAGTCTACTAAAGAAAGTATTTCGCTTTTATCCAAATGTATTTTATAACCAGAGAAGGAACTGTACAAATCCAACTTATTCACTAAATTGGAGAGGGAAATGTCAAGATTTGTGAAAAAAAGGAGAATGTCATCAGCAAAAAGTGACAATTTATGTATGGAAAAACATTTTCTTCTCCTTTGTTCAGTGGAATGTAACAGTGTTCTGCAAAGTTTAAAACATGGAGACCATCCATCTTTTCAGGATAAAATTTGACTGCCTCAGGGTAATATTATTAGATTTGAAAACTGCCAAGTGGAATAAATAGGAAATGCTGTAGAAAGGTATGGTTTAAGAAGTACATCAAATGGCTGTCATGTCTGCTCAAACTCTGAGTCATATGAATGCCCATCAGGAAGGAAGCCATCTTAAGCAGAAAAGAAAAAAAAAACACATTAAACAAGGCGGTTGTGGTTTCAGCTGTAAAGCATCGATAGCCCTACTTTCACAGTTAGTCCAAATAAATCACATGGCCAAGTAGACAACCCAAACCAGAACATTTACTCTAGTGACACAGGAGTAAGCAGTAGGTCACTCAATTTTTTTAGGAAAAAAATTAGCTTAATTGCAATGTTCTCAAATTTAAACATGTTTAAAATTTAATTATCTGACAGCAAGCATGATTTCTAGCATAACATAACAACAATCTAATGAAAGCACTTAACCATTTAAAAAGTATTGTAAATATGTCACATTTGTTTTCTGTCTGTTATCACAACAACATATCTGAAGATTTTGGTATATAGTACATTATCTAATGTAAACTAGTGTGAAGTAGCCTTTTCACTGCTACAGTACTTTTGTAAAAGTCAGTTAAGCGTAAGTTGGCCACACAAGCAGGGGTGAAAACAAGCCACTATAGCATGGTACTGCAGACCACTGATAGATTCTGTGCCGGTATGAAAAACCACGAAGAGGGGGGGCAGCTCTCTTCTATGAAGCTGTTATTCAGAACCAGTCATGGCTGCACTTTGGGTCCGTATAGAAATCTGCTAGCACTATGCAGTTAAAAACAGTGGTTACCAACCTATTTTCCTTAAAGCCCTCCTTCTTACTTTCTAACCATTCTAAGCCGCCCCCCGGATTTTAACTGTCCTTTTCCAGACTCCATTTAGCTTAAAATGTTTATCAAAGTGGGAAAAGAAGAAACTGTATAAATATGCAAGCATCTATTTATAAAATAAATTCATACAAATACATTTGTAGTTGTAAATAGAAATAGCCGCAAGAACATTGAATTGAAAAAGCACTCTATAATCTTTTCTTTTAAAACCAACAATGGTAATAAAAAAAAACCTGCAAAAGTTTTGTCAGAATATGAAACTCCTGCCACGCAAATATTAGCTTTAAGAGGAAACACACATATTGGCACAGGGACACAGATTGGCAAAAGTATTATATTTAAAGTCTACTAAAGAAAGTATTTTGCTTTGATCCAAATGTATTTTATAACCAGAGAAGGAATTGTACAAATCCAACTTATTCACTAAATTGGAGAGGGAAATGGCAAGATTTGTGAAAAAAAGGAGAATGTCATCAGCAAAAACTTACAATATATGTATGGAAGAACATTTTCTTCTCCTTTGTTCCATAGAGTGTACTGTAACAGGACTCTGCAAAGTTTAAAACATGGAGACCATCCATCTTTTCAGGATAAAATTTGACTGCCTCAGGGTAATATTATTAGATTTGAAAACTGCCAAGTGGAATAAATAGGAAATGCTGTAGAAAGGTATGGTTTAAGAAGTACATCAAATAGCTGTCATGTCTGCTCAAATTCTGAGTCATTAATACCCACTATCAGGAAGGAAGCCATCTTAAGCAGAAAAGAAAAAAAAAACACATTAAACAAGGCGGTTGGGGTTTCAGCTGTAAAGCATCGATAGCCCTACTTTCACAGTTAGTCCAAATAAATCACATGGCCAAGTAGACAACCCAAACCAGAAAATTTACTCTAGTGACACAGGAGTCAACAGTAGGTCACTCAAATTTTTTAGGAAAAAAATTAGCTTGAGTGCAATGTTCTCAAATTTAAACATGTTTAAAGTTTAATTATCTGACAGCAAGCATGATTTCTAGCATAACATAACAATAATCTAATGAAAGCACTTAACCATTTAAAAAGTATTGTAAATATGTCACATTTGATTTCTGTCTGTTTTCACAACAAGATATCTGAAGATGTTGGTATATTGTACATTATCTAATGTAAACTAGTGTGAAGTAGCCTTTTCACTGCTACTTTTATAAAAGTCAGTTAAGCGTAGGTTGGCCACACAAGCAGGGGTTAAAACAAGCCACTATAGCATGGTACTGCAGACCACTGATAGATTCTGTGCCGGTATGAAAAACCACTAAGAGGGGGGGGCAGCTCTCTTCTATGAAGCTGTTATTCAGAACCAGTCATGGCTGCACTTTGGGTCCGTATAGAAATCTGCTAGCACTATGCAGTTAAAAACAGTGGTTACCAACCTATTTTCCTTAAAGCCCTCCTTCTTACTTTCTAAGCATTCTAAGCCGCCCCTCGGATTTTAACTGTCCTTTCCCAGACTCCATTTTTATTAAAATGTTTATCAAAGTGGGAAAAGAAGATACTGTATACATATGCAAGCATTTATTTATAAAATAAATTTATACAAATACATTTGTAGTTGTAAATAGAAATAACCGCAAGAACATTGAATTGAAAAAGCACTCTATAATCTTTTCTTTCAAAAACTAACAATGATAATAAAAAAACCTGCAAAGGTTTTGTCAGAATATGAAACTCCTGCCACGCACATATTAGCTTTAAGAGGAAACACACATATTGGCACAGGGACACAGATTGGCAAATTTATTATATTTAAAGTCTACTAAAGGAAGTATTTCGCTTTTATCCAAAAGTATTTTATAACCGAGAAGGAACTATACAAATCCAACTTATTCACTAAATTGGAGAGGGAGCTGTCAAGGTTAGTAAAAAAAAGGAGAAATTCATCAGCAAAAACTGACAATATATGTGTGGAAGAACATTTTATTCTCCTTTGTTCTATAGAGTGTACTGTAACAGGACTCTGCAAAGTTTAAAACATGGAGACCATCCATCTTTTCAGGATAAAATTTGACTGCCTCAGGGTAATATTATTAGATTTGAAAACTGCCAAGTGGAATAAATAGGAAATGTTGTAGAAAGGTAAGGTTTAAGAAGTACATCAAATGGCTGTCATGTCTGCTCAAACTCTGAGTTATATGAATGCCCACTATCAGGAAGGAAGCCATCTTAAGCAGAAAAGAAAAAAAACACATTAAACAAGATGGTTGTGGTTTCAGCTGTAAAGCATCGATAGCCCTACTTTCACAGTTAGTCCAAATAAATCACATGGCCAAGTAGACAACCCAAACCAGAACATTTACTCTAGTGACACAGGAGTAAGCAGTAGGTCACTCAATTTTTTAGGAAAAAAATTAGCTTAATTGCAATGTTCTCAAATTTAAACATGTTTGAAGTTTAATTATCTGACAGCAAGCATGATTTCTAGCATAACATAACAATAATCTAATGAAAGCACTAAACCATTTAAAAAGTATTGTAAATATGTCACATTTGTTTTCTGTCTGTTATCACAACAAGATATCTGAAGATGTTGGTATATTGTACATTATCTAATGTAAACTAGTGTGAAATAGCCTTTTCACTGCTACTTTTATAAATGTCAGTTAAGCGTTGGTCGGCCACACAAGCAGAGGTGAAAACAAGTATGTCACTGCAGACCACTGATAGATTCTGTGCCGGAATGAAAAACCATGAAGAGGTCATCAACAATGATAATAATAAAAAACAAAAAAAAAAACTGCAAAAGTTTTATCAGAATATGAAACTCCTGCCACGCACATATTAGCTTTAAGAGGAGCCGCACATATTGGCACAAGGACACAGATTGGCAGTCTGAGGGAGTGGAGCCTGAACTCAGGACCTCTGGAATCCAAGCGCAATGCCCTAACAACTTGGCTGCCACTCCTCAGGAGTGCCACTTGCATGTATATATATATATATATATATATATATATATATATATATATATATATATATATATATATATATATATATATATATATATATATATGTATGGAGGACCAACTCTGCCATATTTAATAATGAATACAGAAATGAATAAATGCTCAATAAATGAATAAGCATACAATTAATTGCTCCCAAAAATACAATAAACAAATAAATGTAGGTAAAAAATACATAATATAGTGAGAAATAATATATCTATCTCCTTTAATTATGTTCTTTATTTATTCGCCTTTTTAATAAAAGCCTTATTTATTCATTGCCCATTATAATCTTCAAGTTTATTTATTTATTACTTTTTTTTAAGTATTAATTGATGTGCATCTGATAAATATTTTTGTCTGTTTTATTCTTCCTTTGCATTTCTTTTACCCTATTTATTTCTTCAATGCTATTTAATATTGCTTGTTAGTTTTACATTTCTGTCTGCATATCTGCCTCATTATGCAAATGAGGAAGGGGTATGTCTTCAAGGGTTACTAAAAATTTTGTCCTTGTGTATATTAAGGTCTAAACATTTACTTAATATTGTTTTGAGAAAAATCTAACAAATGTATTTTGTCTGAGGAATGTGTTAACTAACTACATTTATTGTTTTCCCTCAAATTTGTAAAACTTTAGGAAGTTGGTTGTTTAACTAATAAAGATTAAACAGCATACTTGGTTTCATAGACTAAAATCTAAATATCCTTTGCTTAGTCTTCTACTTATTGTGTTTTAAAATGAAAACACATACCAAACTGTCCTAAAAAGTTTATGTTAATATACAGGTAAAGAGAAATGGAACTGACCTTTAGACAAGACAAACTTTGGGTCACTGCGATCAAGTTTATCTGGACCTCCTCTTCCAGCTGCACAAGCGTATCCTGCTGTGTCTGTTTGTCCATGAATGATGTAGTAGTTGTTGTTTAAAATTCCATTCATTGTTTCAGGCATCAGCTCATATCTGTAGTGATTTTGTGACAGATCAGGAACAGCCTTATACCAGTAGAACCTCAGTCCTTCAGACGGATTCTCAACAATACACCTCAGAGTTACTGAAGTTTTGGAACTCAGCCATGATGGAGACACAGTCAAGACTGGTTTAAGCTCAGATAAAGAAATTTGGCCTGTAAAAAAATCAAAACTTTGTGATTGGTTGAGTCTTTCACAAAGAAATATCCACAAACAAAATATTGTTTATGTGCATGTGTAATTGATATTTTGCATTATTAATGCCATTTAAACTTAAAAAGTAATGTACTCACATATTAAGGCCAGCACATGGAGCAAAGAGCGGTACATTCTTCAGACATGAACTACAGCAGCTGTATAAATGTGGTTGATCATGACCAGATTAAAGCTTTAGAGCTTCCTCTTCTTTCAGTTTCAGACAACTTTATTAAGGGCATTTCCTTCTTTGACACTTTCAATCGGTAACACCGAGTACCAGGAGAAAAAAAAAAAAAAACGCTGTTTTTAAAATAACATCATCAAGAATAAAATCTTGCAAAGTACTTTGTTTGTTTTCCTACCGTCTCTAGGTATAGCTTTACCCTACTCTGTTTTTTTATTACTTTTTTTTTTTTTTTTCGATTTTATGTAAGTTTCCACATATCGAAAAACTATTGGAATTGGTACCTAATTTTGAAATAAGATTTACTAGCTGTCATCAATTTTTCGCTCTTCACGCTTGTTTTTGCTAATTTCAGTTATGTTTTTCAAGTACTTTAAAAGTCTCCTAAATATTTGTTTGCTCATAAACTGTTAAAACAAGTGTTTTTTAGTGTTGTCTTTATATCCAAGGTATTTTCTCTTAACAATTTACAGCACATATTCTCTAAAAAGCAAACCAAGCTTTTGTGTCTACAGACATCCCAAGTTCCAAAAAGTAATTTCAGGAGATGCTTATCAACCCAAGGCAACCGACTCGCACCGTTGCCCATACATACAGTACACACTTCATCATTCTTCAACCTTCACTAGACATTTTAATTACGAAGTGTGACAGGAATCTGGGCAGGCAGGACTCAAATGACAACGCAGAGTTTATAAAATTTTGTAGTTTAATGGCATTCCAAAGGTTGGTGCACGGAGAATCAGTAAAGAAGGCAGAGGCCAGTGAGGCTAGGCTCAAGTAAGTCTGCTTGACACAGCTTGGACCTTATTGCAGCAGAAGTGTCACTGAGAAATGTTTTGAGCCCACCCCAGTCACTCGATTGCTGTAAGCGAGGTCTTGTTACTTCCATAGTTTGTATCGACTTTCACAGTAATAATCGAATAATCAAGCTGTTTAATACTACTTTCATCTTTATTTAAAGAAGGAAAGAAATTTTATACTTAATTCTAGTTTGGAGTTGATTCAGTATAGTTTGCTTCATGCAGATAGATCTAAAATAGATAGAGGCACACACATCTCTACCCACCACAGTAAACAACTGATTAATTTATAACGGATATTCATTCACACATCTAAACAATAATTGATGCTTCTCCTTTAATACAATCATCTTCATCTGTCAAAACCACAGCAGGAACTTGGAGAACCTGTGGGAACTACAGGACAGCAGAGTTGGTTCCAGTAATTTACATAATCAGTATTATTTAAAGGATAATATATTGATGTATATAAAAAGTTGAAGGTGCAGCACAATCAAATATTAGGGCGCAGAGGCAGAGAAGTGTCCTAACTAACCTAAACCAGCACAAGTTTTTTTTTTAAAAAGAGATTAAAACTCAAAATCATACAGTGCATGTTAACCCGTCTGCCAAACAAATGCACACAATCACATAGCTGTTATGCATCAGAGAAGCTATTTATTATATTGCAATTTCACAGTTCAGACATTATTTTTATTTTTATTTTATTACTTATTTCTATATTAATTATCAATATTATTATTATGGAACAAATGAGTTCAGCCATGAAATAATGCAGATATTAGGATACCAGCTCTTAGCAGGGAAAAAAGAAAACAAAGGGGAAAAAATAAAGAAAGAGAAAAAAAAGGGGGAAAAAAGACATGAAGAAAAAAAGAAAAAAAAAAGGGATACCGGCTCAATTGTAGTTCTGATAACTATCCAGCAGATGCCGCCATTCTAAATTATATCAAATGTTTCAAGTTTTGGCCAATTGTGTCAAATTGGTTCACAGGGCTTCGAAATTGCCATCACTAGCGAAGGTAACTAAAAACACTGGGCAGGGACAGAGTCAGAACACAGAAAAAAAAAAATCCACCAGACACTAGAAAGCTTGGGAAAAAGAGCTGAAACACTTCCTGGAAGAAACAAATATGGGCTGTGTTCAAATTTATGGGCTGCGTCCTCCGACGATGTCATAGCACGGCACTGAGATCTGGTTGGATTCCAAAACTCCTCGTTATGCTGCCTTTAAATGCGTCCTTCTTTTTGCCCGATTTAAAGGATGGGTCCAGTGTCTCCTACCTATCCTTGGTTATCCCAGGATTTATTGAGAGACCAAGCAAGCTGGCTGCTCCATGATCAGAGGAAATGGTACTCGGCACCAAACAGTGGTGAATATTGGAAGCTCAGTTTAATATAATGTGAATAGTTCTGTCTGAAATTAATGAAAATACCTGTTTTAATAGATTTCGAGTGAGATATGTGGCAGGTATTGTCTGATTTTTAAAAATTTTATCTGTTAGTGTGTAAATGGGTTTGGCAGTAATTCAAGAACAGATTCTAATATATCTGCAGTGTGGGGACTATAAATCTGATAGGATTTTTATTTTTCAATTGCTATTTTGCACAATTTGCTTAACTAAGTACTTTTTGTTGTTGAATATAAGAGATTTTGCAGATATATTTTTTTCACATACATTGTTAACATTTACTTATATCTTTCTACCCCTTTTATAGATTGGAAAAGAATAGAAAAGACTAGAAAATCTCTTTATTGTCCCACAATGGGGAAATAACCAGCAGCAAAAAGATTATTGAAAAAATGGTCACACAAATGTGGGCCTTAGAAACATGTATAAGAATAACAAAACAGTGAAGAATTAAAAAATAAACAAAGTGTTTTCAAACTGTTCACCTGGAGAGTAAATAACCATTATGTAGCTTTTTACAGTAATGGATATTTGAAAATAGCAGCAACATCAGAGATGAGCAACATGACAGCAGCATGTTATTCAACTGACTGAGGTTTATGTCATTACATTTTCTTTATTTGTTCATGCTCCCTGTGGTTTTCACCTTTATTCTACTCTGTATTCTCGTGAGTGTGGTCTTTGTTCAATTAACAACAAAAACCGGATCTGATGAATGTGGAATTAGGACTTATTTCCACTTTGAAAATCGTTTAATTTGAACGACTAAGAGAGAAGGTAAATACAGTATTTTCTTCTGAAGATATAGAATTGTGCAGAGTTAAACCCCAGTCTTATATTTTTACCTACTACCGTAAATTCTCTAATATAGGCCCGGGCCTTTATTTCACTCAAGTGCATCGCGGTCCAGGCCTTTATTGGATAGAGGCCAGTATTAGAGACAGGCCTCTATTGCTATTTGAGCAAAACAGACTACCAGTGGAATGAATAAAAATGAGATTTTGAACCTATAAAACACTAGGTTCATTTATTGAAAAAGTACAGTTACCATGTCTCGCTTGGTTTGAAGTAAAAAAAAATATATAAAAATCCTCCAATTCTGTTTAATTCTCCTCCTCAGTTTCCTCCTCCTCTTCATCTCTCCCTTTAATCTCCTCATCACTCGCGCTCCTCCTCATGTTCTGCTGCGTGTCTGTTCTCTTCCTCGCGCAGACGGGCAGCAGCAGGGCTTGTCGTTCAGCTGCGCAGGGCTGTGGTACTTGTATGTTACTTACTACCACAAGTATAATGTTGAGGTATGCCCAGAAAAAACGTTTATAGCCCCGGCCTGTATTAGAGACCGGCCATTATTTACCTCCTCTGACAGCGAGACCGGCCATTATTAGAGACCCGGCCGCTATTGGAATACAGGCCAATATTAGAGAATTTACGGTATGTTCTCTCTGTATCAAGCAAAATAATACATTCATTAAAGTATTAACTTCACTATAAAACTTGAACATCTGGGCTGTAGTTACTCTGTGTAGCCCATTTCACGTATTTTATCTGGGACTGAAAAAATGAATCATATTAATTGTAAAACTCTAAAACATAATACAAATGTAAAATGTGCTTTTCCCCGACAGAGCAACCCACTTAGATCAGTAATTATACCAACATTTTAAAAATACAATATGTATATAATATATAAGATTAAAAAAAATTTTTTTGTCTGTCAATATTCTCCATCCAGAACTACAAGTTGCCCTGCATCCTTATTACTGGATATCTGTGTTTCCTATAGTCATATAATGTATAAGTGCATTTTTAATAGTAAAGGATTAAATGTAACACAACCTTTTATCATTGTCCTACATTGCTTACTGTCTGACTGTTTAAATAGCTCCTTATGTCTATTTTCTTTTTTAGTGGCATCATCTACAAACACAACACTGAGAATGAGCCTAAGTGTATTCAAATATAAAATCACTTTTAACAGTTATAAAAGACAATATAACACTATCTTATCTGTAATTTAATAATATCCAAAATAAACAGCCAGATTCAAGCATTTTTACCAGACATTAATGTTTGTACTAATTTACTTATAGACTGTGTGGAATTATGTAAATAAAAGTTAATATTCTTCCTCTGTTTGTTCTTGTCTTTATCCTATTTCTAGAAGTATAAATAGTAGTGCTGTCAATCGATTAAATTTTTTTAATCGCGATTAATCGCATCAATGCCTGAGTAAACTCGCGATTAATCGCATTTTAATCGCACATTTTTTTCCTGATTGAAAATCATTTAAATACTCTCGATGACATACAAAAAAATACATACAGGCTAGGTTTGTGCCAATGTTCTTTTTTTAAAATGAAAACAGGTCACAGATACTGATTTATGCCAAAAATAACAAATATGTAGCCAAAAAAAAGGCCCTGAAAACAGGCTGATGTAAAAGACAGTCTTTACAGTTAATACAGTCTTTTGAACAAAGACAACCATTTTACCCTACTGCTATAAAATTTAGTAGAGTTAACATTAGATGTTAATTAACCAAGGTAATAATGAACAATTTTCAATCAATACATCAAAATCAATAGACCGACATCACTAGATGAAGGTAGTCTATGCTCTAGAAAGTTACTTTTCAGCCTCTTAACAAAAATGAGAACACACACACAAGCACCCACCCACACATACACACACACACACACACACACGATACCGACCTGTGGCGTCCACAGACGGCAAGAGTGCCGTAGCAGATTCCATTTCACCTCAGTAATCTGTTTTCTCAGCGTATTTCAGGTTGCTAGGCACCAGACACTCAACTTGTTTGTTGGTGGTGGGGTTTAAAGAAAAGGCACTAGCGTCACCCAGTGTATGAGCGTCTTTTTCCCTTGAGGAGCTCCGCTCTCGAAGCCTATGAGAAATGCATACACTGGGGGGAAATAGCCCCGCCTTCCCGCAGGCTGCAGCGGGATGTACTTGGAAAATTGTACCATAAAACCACATAGCGTTAATCTCACGTTAAAAAAATTATCGCCGTTAAAATGGCCTCGTGTTAACGCGATAATAACGCGATAATTTTGACAGCACTAATAAATAGTCAATAAAATTACTAATATTAGGTGGAACCCTAATTCTGCTTTTTAAACAAAAAATAGCAAATGTTTAGGTGACATTTCTTGTTGTTATACTTTATAAGAGAAATAACACCTGCTAATAATTATACCTGAACTTCCTCATTCTTTTTTAATTGGCTGTGGCTAAGAATCAGAAATGTTGATGGCTTACAGCCTTTATTTGCCCATTTTTCCAGCAGTCTTCAGAACTCCTGGCTGACTCAGAATATTTAGGTTTTTTTTATTGGGACTAGTTTTGCAGCCTAATACTAATTGCAGTAACCACGGCATTCTAGTGTGAATAAATTTTCAATATTGTGCTCCAAGCACGGAACGGACTAGAAAACAGCCTATCAGAGAGAGAGAAGGTGGAACCTAAGGCAGAACAACCAATGAGAGTGGAGTTAAACAGTGCAGCACAGTTCCATGCGCTGCTACGTGAAAAGGACAGGAGAGACCAGGCAGAGGAGCTGCGAGAGGAAAAGAAGCCACTGCTGCAACAACTGCTGCTGTAAATTATAAACATGTTGCTCACATCATATTATTGGTAGGAACAAGAAGGTCGGTCCAAGATTTTGGTAGGGACATGTCCCTATGGTCCCTATGCAAACCTACGCCCATGTGTAAACGCCATGCAGAAAGACCCCGGACAAGGAATAAGCAATAAGTAAACAATATTTTCTATTTCTGACCTAACCATGGTCAGGCAAGGAAAAAAACACCACATTAGCTCCTAATATCGAAGTACATTTTACTTACATCTGTTAGTTTAGAATTGTTCTATTAATGCTATTTGGTAAGATTCATTAAATGTACTTATCTTTTGACGGATATAGATTTACAAATTAAGGATATAGATTTACAAATTAATTCCATATTAGATAAAAGCTGTCAATTTGAAGTAAAAGCACTTAGATGGAAGTTTGCAGTACATTTTATATTAAACCCCAAGGTAATATTTGTGCTGGCTTGTGGTGTTCAGCTCAGGGACTGACCTAATATAATAATTAAAGAGGGAAACAGCTGTTCAAACTGTTGCATTCTCACACCAATTATATTCTCCCGAGTGGTGCACGACTTTACACGAGTGATGCAGCTTATTCAATAAAGTCCTTTGAAGTTTCACTGTCTGTCTCGTCAGAATTCTGGGTCAAAATCTCTGAGCTCCCTGACAAGTTTGGTTGTAGCCGGTGTCTCGGATGCATCCTGCTAACCAGTGCAACTTAGTGCTAGTAGGTTCCCAATGGGAAATTACATTGGGACCAAGTAGCACTAAATTGGTGACTTAGTGACGAAACTTTCAAGGAACGCTATGGACAGCAGAAACATGCAAGAGAAGGAGAGTTTGGTGTCGGAGGTCATGGATGAGTCTCCTCTGTCATACATTTTTTATTTAGAGGAGGAAAGCGGGGACGAAGATGTTGTGGAAGAGGACGCCAGGGCAGCAGAAGCTTGGTTTGGTGTAGAAGGCTTACAGCCGTACATGTTTGAGCCCTTGCCTCACAACGCTGCAAGTTCTGTTAGCTCTACGCCAGCTGAAGACACAGTCCATCCATGTCCATCCCCGTCATACACACTCCGCTTTGCTTTAAAAAAATATAAACATAAAATATATAACCGTGAATGTCTGGGGGACAGTGATTTGCCTACATGGTATGAATGCTGGCATACCATAAAGAATACATTATGAACAGTTTAGTTTGAGCCTTCAACTCGTTGCCTATAGGAAGACGTTACTTGGATATAACAAAACCAAACATCGTCGGAACAGCTCCAAATGACACAAAACTCATATTGGTGAGTAGAACATGAAGTAATAACGTAAAATCAAGTGGCCAGTGTAAAAAAAACGGTGTTCCCCTCTAAATATGTTTGACATGGAGCTGAGTGTTTTTTGTTATTAAATTCTTACAGTTGAATAGAAGTTGTGGTGAAATTATTCCAAATATGTTCAGAATTATCTGTTTGATTATGATTTGAGCTTGATTCACTCTTTTATTTGTTCTTTTAACAGACAGTAGAGCGTGTATTCCCAAACAATATATATGACAATCCAAAAAGTATTTGATTAAATATCACATACCACCCCTTCTGGGGTGGTCAATAACTATAATAAAATTGGACAACAATGTTATCAAAACTTAGCACAGGTAGTATTTTTTAAGCTACACTCAGGCGGATGCCTGCAGCTACAGAAATCTTTTTTTATTAAAAGAAAGACATGGAAACAATTACCATTCATGAGTAATACCTCTTCATTAACAAAAATTAAAGTGACTGGTTATAACAGTTTTACTCATTACATCCAGTTACATTTTAATTAGCTCATATACAGCCTTGAAACAAACAAAAAAAGAGAAAAAAAAAACCCACAAAAGACCCAGCACAAAGAACCACCAACACTACATTATAAATAAATAAATAAATTAGACTTTTTTGGGACAAACTCGAGGTAGGATAAAATAAATTGTTTATCGTTACTGCCACCTTTGGTGGAACTAAGAACAACAGCTATACGTAACCCAACCCCGCAACAGGCCCAGGTAGTACTGGGTCTGTGGAAGAACCAAAGCCCCCGGGAATGGAGAGCCCCAGGAAAGTGAAATGACCAGGATAAATGGAAAAGCTGCCCAGGCTTTCCAAAGCCCTAGCTGGCTTTTGAGTGGCATTGGAAAAGGGGCTATAATGATACCAAATAAAAGTAGATAAACTGGAACAATGACTACAGAAGTTTCTCTTCAGAGCTGCAACCAAGGGGATTTTTTTTGCCTATTTGCTTCCTTCTTTTCTAAACAGTACACTATTTTCATCTATGGTGGATTTCCTCTACATTATACTTCCTGCTTTTCTGCTTTTAACAACCTGACGTCTCCATGCTTATTTTTGACAGGTAAATTAAAATTAAATATTCTTGACATAAAGGTCATATATATATATATATATATATATATATATATATATATATATATATATATATATATATATATATATATATATATATATATATATAGTTTTTTATTAAGTTTTCATAAGGTTCATGTTTTTATGCATATGTAAGGTGAAACAAGGACAGGCTAACTAGATGCATTATAAATATATTCTGCTGCTTTTGACTAATGTTGGTGCCAGGAGAACTATTTTGTTTAAGAAAATTTTGTTAGAGCACAAGGGCAGCTCTGTTTGCGCATCATTATAACGCCTACAGCTCATTGCGGTTCTCTCACATCAGTCTGTTAAGCCTTATACAGTATTTTATTGGAATTATTGAAGTCATACCTAACTTCAAGGTTAAATGGTTTAAAATCCAAGCTTAATACTACAGTAAGCCTTTAAGATTTCTAATATATGAAACAAGTTTTTTTTTTATTTGTAACTCATTTTTGACCAAGTCACATGACTCAGGTCCACATATCTGGTGTCCTTCATGAAAGTCTTTGCCCCTCTGTTAATTGTGTCTTTTTTCAATGCTGTGTACTCATCTTTTAAAATTGTCATTAACGGGTATTTGTTTTTTTATTTGATACTAAAAGAATTGATTTTATACTTTTATCTTTAAATATGTAGACAAACAGATATATTTATTGAATTAAACACACATATTAGTTCTTATTACTTATCATTTTTTTTTTTAATCTTATAACAAGCCAATTTTGGTAAAGGAGTATATATCTGCTAGTCTATAAAACAAAGAAGAGAATCTTCTTTCTAAAAGAAATTAATTTCAAAGACAAATTAAATGTTTATCCACTGTAAAAATAGGTAAATGTGAAACATGTGCACTTTTTTTTGAATCTGTCTATACAGAAATATTTTAATAGTACAAACAGGTATTACGTTATTTAGAATTTTGAATATTCAAATCCCCCATCCCTGCCAACAAAGTTATCTGTTGGCTGGAACTCAACCTCATTTAGATCTGCTTCCAACTGAACACGGACTTATTTTTCAGGACAGAGCAGCCATATGTAAGTGTTCCCTCTTCTCACACTTAGATTCTTTTGATTATAAGGGGTTGCATATTTATTATTTGTGATAATGTGTTTAACCTGCATTTTGAATTTAAATAATCATATTTTGGTATATTTATGATGAATTTATTAAGTGTCAGCACTCTATAGGTGTTTTCTACTCTATAGTTGTTTTCTACTTCTTAGAAAGTTTGCATTTATTTAATAGAATCTAATAGAAAACAACTAGCCTTTGTATTTTTAAGCTTCTCAACAATTTTTATTTATATTTATATTTTTTTTCTACAATCTTAAAAAAAAGCCTTTGGCTTATTTTTTATTTTTATTTATTTTTTTTGTATTTTTTTTTTTTTTTGTAGGATTTCTTCATTGATAAATGTTATTTTTAAAGCTTGTATAATTTCTCTAACAGTCAAAGGAGAACGTCTCCATTCAGCAGAGCAAATATGCAGTGGGATCTGCTTTTGCTAATTTGGATAGGTAGGCATATAGATTCTGTTATCGATATTTTCATTAACAAATATACAGCATTTATTGTGTAAGCACGACATTGATAGTTGTTCAAAATGTATACATTTTGAACAACTCTCACAAAGTCTATGGAGTTATCTACTTGCTTCTGTTCTTAATAACTGCATTTTTTGTCTTTTGTTTGTTGCCGATTAAGGTAATTGTTGTTTGATAGTCTGTCAGCTCTATGAGTATCACTACATTAATGAGGAAAAGACCTGGACTGAAGCTCAGCAGTACTGCAGAGAGAATCACACTGACCTGGCCACAGTGTCTAACATGGCAGACATGAAGAGACTCCTCAGTCACTCAGCAGGAAACATGAAGGAAGCTTGGATTGGTCTGTATGATCAAGCAGATGCTACCAGAATATGGCACTGGTCTCTGCCTGGAGTGGAGTTTAATGAAAGTAACCAGCCATGGAGGGAAAACCAGCCAAATGACTATGGGGGCTTGCAGAACTGTGGAATCATATGGAAGAACCTGAAGTGGGGAGACATCTCCTGTAGCAAAAAACAAGAATTTCTCTGCTTTGATGGTAAGCATGTTTTAGTTTTAAGGCTTAACTTAGAAAATACATTCTTGAAATATGCTTTCAAAGAAAATTGTTTTAACTATGACCAAGTTATTATAATGAAAACTAAATCTATCTTTATTTCAAACACTTGAACCAATTTCTCTGTTTGCAATTTCTGATATAACATTATGTTCTGCACATAAAATATACAGCTCATCTGATTGTGTTTACTACACAGATAATAACTCAACAAAGAAATTCCACCTGATTCAAGACAAGAAAAACTGGACTGTAGCTCAGAGTTACTGCCGGGAAAAACACACAGACCTGGCCAGTGGACTGACACAGCTACAGGATGAGGAGCTAAGGAAAGAACTAAGTCCTCTTAACAATGAAACATACTCTTTAACAGGTCTGTTCAGAGACACCTGGAGGTGGTCAGATGGAAGCAGTTTCTCTTTCAGACACTGGAACCTACAGTTTGACAGTGAGCAACACAACAGTGGTCAATGTGCCATGACTGTGTTTGATGATGGAGGCAGATGGAAGAATGAAAATTGTACAGAGACAAAACCCTTTATCTGCTATGCTCGTGAGTTTTATTAATGATTTCTAAATATTTGAAGTAACTGTATTTGTACAGAAACATCTCCACAGGAAGCAATTTTAAAACAAAAACTATATTTTGTTTTAAATATTTTTCGATATTTTGAATTACCATAGGCACTACAGTAATGCTATAAATTATGTAATTATTTACACAATGTTGTTGAATATATTGTTCTTTCTCTTCGTGATTAAACCAGCATCGAGCTTTATCCTGATCAAAGAAAATAAAACCTGGGAGGATGCCTTAAAGTACTGCAGAGATCACTACCATGACCTGGTCACCATCACCAGCCTGGATAAGCAGAGATGGATCCAGCAGGAAGCCAAGTTTGCTTCGACGGATTATGTCTGGATGGGACTGCACTACGCCTGCACTCTAGATTTGTGGTTCTGGATTAGCGACGAAGTGGTCAGCTGTCAGAACTGGGCCTTAGGGGAACCAGTGGATGACTGTGACATGTCTGGAGCCATGGAGACACGAGGAGAACATAAGTGGAGGAAAATAAATGATAGTGAGAAGTTTAATTTTATCTGTTCGAAGAATAGGCAATGATAGAAGTTGTTCAAGAAGGTTTTCAACCAGATAAAAGTGAATCAGCTCTTATTATTTGATAGAAAATCAATAATTAATACAATATTTTTGTAATGTTATTTACAATATGTAGGCATTTTGATTTGATTTAATCATAATTTGTTTTAGAATTTTAGAAATTTCCACTTATACGTATTGTTTAACAGGAACTTCTCTATTTTTCATAAAGATCATTAAAATATAACAGACCAACCCAATAGTCATGCTATTTAAAATCTATTCGATCTCACCCTTTTTGGAGCATCATCTACTTTTGTTAAAGCAACGGGAAGACAGTTTCTCTTTATCTTCAGTCTCAGTTCCAATTCTCTAAAATTGGACTTTTCATATGAAATGCAGAATAAAGGCAAAGAAAATATGTTTATTCAAAGATACATATGTGTTTAGGTAAATTCACACATTTTTAATGTATAAATTAGGAACACATCTGCATTAGCTTTAAAAAAATAAACCACTTAAAATTGAAACTATTCTTTTTGTATTTCTATTTGCTCTTACTTTGTCTAAAATAATTTATTTATGATGTATATACTGTGCATAATGATCTTGTCATTATTATATACGTATGATGTAACATTTTTAAAAGACAACAGGATTGTAAAAAGTAAATTTTTTTGCCAGGAAGTTTTGACATTTATCATTTTGGTTTTAAAATACAAAAGTGAAATTAAAATACAATGGGTTTTCAGTGTCAAAAAAGGATGAGCAAATCATTTTGTTTGAGTTTTGTTTTCATTTTATTAAACAAAGAAATAAACCTTCTTAAAACAGAAATAAAAACGGATCTGTATCTTTTTTCTGTGACTGGATCTTGTCATTTTATATGGGTACCAAATCTGACTGAGTTTCCTTAATACTTTAGGCCAGATTAAAATGTTTTTAAAACAATACCCAGTTATGATTGACATATTCTTAAGGTCATACAGAGAAATCTCAAAATGTAACTAGTCAGTGGGGGAGCAAGAAATGTGATTGAGATTTCACAATGAAGAATAATATGTCTTTACTTTATTAAGACTGGGGACTCTAAAGCACTTCATTCTACAATCAGTGTTACACAATTTCACATGCTAATGGTGGTGAGCTACATTGTAGCCACAGCAGCCCTAGAGCAGGCTGATAGTAGTGAGGCCACTGGCGTAACCCTAACCGTTTCTGAAGGACTTTTGTGGACATGTCCCCACCACCTTTGGCATGGAGGGGACAGTCCTCATCAATAATTTCCTCTTTTCCGCCTTCCTGCTGATTTACTTTAGCTCTCTGGCTGCTCTCGAGTCCCAACTCTTGAAATCCTATTTGGGGTCACTATTCACTGTGTACACAGTAGCTACGTGGAGGAGGAAAGACACAGCAGCACTCAGTGAATTTTAACCGGCAACTACTTTGATGTATGTTTCAGTAAAGATTAGGAATCGGGTTGGTTAAAAAAATTAGAGCTGCCACAGAAAAAACTGTTCGTTACACATACAGAGCTTTTTTTCTTTCTAAAAATGGCAACAGAGTGTACATTTATATAAGTTAAAAAAGCTGGGCTTCTCAGAGGACCGTTACTCAGAGTTACAGATTAAAATGAACACAGATTAGTTGTTTTGTTATTAGACTGCAGAGCTTCTAGATATGCCTAAAATTTATTTCTCTGGCATCATTATATTTGTAGACAGGTGTAAAAATCAATTTTTAAGCAGAGCAGACACACAATTAAGGACAGCTGCTGATTTAAAGGTGAAACAGATTTACTGGGATATGCAACATGCAATAAAATAGATCTGTAAGTTTACAAGAAAAAATACGGTATGCTATAATAAAATTCAACATATCTTTTTGTCTTTTGTAGTTCAGCAAGACTCAGAAATAGCTGTGCCAGTCAACCCAGAGAGAGTCAGACTCACAGGACACAGACTTAAAATTAAGATATACGAAACCTGCAAGAATTAAAGCACAAATAACAAAAATCAGTGTATAAATGATTTTTGAAATACACTACTCAAAAAAATGAAAGGAACACTTCGTAATCAGAGTATAGCATCAAGTTAATTAAACTTCTGGGATATTGACTTGGTCAGGTAAGTAGCAGAGGGGGTTCTTAATCAGTTTCAGCTGCTTTGGTGTTAATGAAATTAACAACAGCTGCACTAGAGGGGCAACAACGAGACGACCATCAAAACAGGAATGGTTTTACAGGTGGAGGCCACTGACATTTTTTCCCCTCCTCATCTTTTCTGACTCTTTTTGTTACCAGTTTTGCATTTGGCTAGGGTCACTGTCACTATGTCACTGTTAGCATGAGATGCTACCTGAACCCTACAGAGGTTGCACAGGCAGTCTAACTCCTCCAGCATGGCACATCAATACGTGCCATTGCCAGAAGGTTTGCTGTGTCTCCCAGCAAAATCTCAAGAGCATGGAAGAGATTCCAGGAGACAGGCAGTTACTCCAGGAGAGCTGGACGGGGCCATAGAAGGTCTACAACCTATCAGCAGGACCGGTATCTGGAGGAACAGGAGGTGCACTCCGAGAGCCCTACAAAATTACCTCCAGGAGGCCACTAGTGTGAATATCTCTGACCAAACAATCAGAAACAGACTTCAAGAGGGTGGACTGAGGGACGGACATCCTCTAGTGGGCCCTGTGCTCACTGCCCGTCACCGTGGAGCTCGTTTGGCATTTGCCACAGAACACCGGAATTAGCAAGTGGAGAACGTTATGCTGCCTGTAACATTGTACAGCATGACCGGTTTGGTGGTGGTTCAGTGATGGTCTGGGGAGGCATATCCATGGAGGGACACACAGACATACAGTATACAGGCTAGACAACGGCACCGTGACTGCCATTAGGTATCGGGATGAAATCCTTGCACCCATTGTCAGACCCTATTCTGGTGCAGTGGGTCCTGGGTTCCTCCTGGTGCACGACAATGCACGGCCTCATGTGGCGAGAGTATGCAGGCAATTCCTGGAGGTTTGAAGGAATTGATACCATTGATTGGCCACCACGCTCACCTGACTAAAATCCAATAGAACACCTCTGGGACAATTTGTTTTGATCCATCCGACGCTGCCAGGTTGCACCTCAGACTGTCCAGGAACTCAGTGATGCCCTGGTCCAGATCTGGTAGGAGATACCATCCGTCTTCTCATTAGGAGCATGACCCCATGTTGTCAGGCATGCATGCACGCACATGGGGGCCATACAAATAACTGAATACCATTTTGAGTTGCTGCAATGAAATTTCAGCAGAACAGACTAGTCTGCCGCATAATTTTTTCACTGTAGTTTTTGGGGTGTCTTTGAATTCAGCCCTTTGTAGGTTGTTAATGATCATTTCCATCAGATAATGTGGCATGCTTTTGTTCCTAGCGCATCACCCAGTCCATATCAGCATAAATAAACAGCATTTTTTGCCCCATTGAGATCTGATGTGTTTTCAAAGTGTTCCTTTAATTTTTTTGAGCAGTGTATACATTTCAATATATAGACTTCTAAATTAGATTTTACTTCTTGTGAAGCGGGATAATCACTGATGCAGCTTAAAGGGAAGCCAGGCATGGATGGATGGATGGAATTGAAGTTGCGTCCATACTAGGGAAGCATGATATATTGCTGTTGGCATCAATGTATACCATCTCCAAACCACCCATGCACAATGGTGAGCAATGGAAAATTTGGTTTTGCTGGAGAATTTTAAAATGATAGAATTAGGAGGGAACGGATTTTGAGGGATTAATAATTTTTCCTGGCCCAAGATAATGACTGGTTTATCAGCTGACCAGAATCCACAGAGCATTGCTCATGGATCTACATGATGAATTGGGTCCATTACTAACAGATCCACCAAACCCACGGCATCCATGTTCCCACAGGTGTTTCACACGGATGACATCAGTGCTAACTCTGATTTAGAAAAAAAGAATAGCTGGGTGCATGCTTCTAAAGAAACACAATGAAATATGAACAACAATCATACTGTAGGTATATGGAAACGAAAATATAGTCCTTAATTATAAGTATAAATAATTGACTTGTTTTAAGATGCAAAATAATCCAGAAAAGATTAGGAATTATCTAAAAATAATTATCCCCAGTGATCTAACATGAGGTAACATGAGGTGGAGCCTTGAAGGCTAACTTTGAGCTAAAGTTGGGATTTATAAAGAAATATTTCTTGGTTTTGTGCATGATCATGATTTTATACAAACTTTGAATTTTTTTTTTATAGTACTTCATTTTTGGATATTTGGGTTATCTAAAATGACCAAAGCAGAAAAATGGATTCCGCTCATTGTTTTATTAATGAGACTCCTGGTCCTCTCTTAACAGTTTCACTCACAACCATGTTATTCAGAGAGTTTTTCAGACCGCTGTTGGAAGCACAACCGCTCTGTGGGGCTTTAACTGAGACTACAGGCCAAACCAGAGAGATGTAAAAGATTTTACAGAATTTGGGACAGCATGCTCTGATCTTTTCCTGGTGAATGTCACAAAGAAAACGATTCCTTCTTTATGCAAGGAAGTCATAATTCTTCTCATCTGCAGCAATATGTTTCCCAACAATCTGGTTTAATGATCATATTCATGGAAGTGCTTTAATGACTCCAGGCTTCCAGTTTTTCATATTTTTACTGTATAGTGCCTTTTTTGTATTTGTACCTGCATTTTGTATTCTAACAGTATTTTGTATTTTTTAAAGTATAATATTATTTTTTCCCTTGTGTACCAGTAAACTTTTTTCTATTTCTTTGCTACTGCCTCAATGGAATCCAACCACATTTGATGTATTATTATTTATTTTGTATTTTTTTCTTTTTGTATATCCCCCTTACAAAATGTCCTCTTTCAACATGGTCTAAATTTTTTTCATTAGAATGATGATCTTAAAAATTGTCTTATATTGGATCCTGGATGAAAGTTCTAGTAGTTCTTCTGTGTTTGTTTCCTCCATTTTCTCTTGCATCTCTGCTATCCTTCTCCCAACAAGATATATGCATGGCGTTAACAAATGGACAACTTGGGTTACAAAAATTCATGCAGCACGTCTTTTACCTGGAGCTTGTAAATATGAGCACATTACCCCAATTTTAGCCTCATTACACTGGCCTCCATAGCGCCCATCCCTATCTTTGAGTTGAGAACCGTCAATATATTTTTAGAATAAGCCATCATGTCAGTTTTGAGTGCCAAGCTAGGGATAGGTGTGTTCCTATGGTAGCAAAAATGTAAGAAACTACATTTGCCATATTAAATGTGTATTCTTTGTCGATTTCCCAAAAACTCATCTCTTGCCTTGGGCCTGATCAACATGAGATATTGCAGTAGTCTGTTCTATTTAATTATTATTTATTGACTTTTTATAGAATTTTATGCCATATTAGTCGTTCAGCTTTATGGTCTTTTGGGATCTGAAAATTGCGTTTTTAACTTACAGCACTTTCAATGATGAGATAAATTGGGGGAAGATTGGATTAATAATACTGTAACGAATGCAGCTTTCAACCAAATTCTCCTGATGAGTCCTTTTAAAATTTATACTAACATGTTTTGCCACTATAAAACAATCCCTGGTTTAGTGGATTAAAAACATTTCCTGTATGTTTTATTGTTTTTTAAAGTATCGAATACACCTTTGCTTTAAAACTTTCTCTGCTTGCCCACACACACAATAACCTTACATACTGTGTCTTGTGAAGAAACCATATTACAATCCCTGCTGATTACGTACCCAAGATAGAACAAAAACCAATTACAAGCTGTTCCTGCATAACCTGTCGTGCTTTGAGGTGCCACAAACCTTAAGATCCCGATTAGTGTGCATGTTTTTGTAGTGTGCTTTAGTGTTGTGCGTCTGACAGTCAACTCATCGCAGCATCTGTTCGTGATTACAAACCCATTTTTGTTGTAAGAATAAGTGAACAAATCTGTTAAAAGAATAATTAAAATTAATTTGTTTTTTTTGGAACACTAATTGTCTAGTGATGAGAAGTAAATCATCGACCCAATCCACCTGATTTTTGAGAAGTCAGATAAAAGAGACCTGAGAACTTCTATATTATAGGCTGTGCGAAAAGACGGAATTGATTCTTGCTTTTCTTGGATTCTCTGGCTCCCTGTACATTTTAGGATTCATTTTATAGCTTTTTTATTTGCTTTTCAGTCTCTCCATAGTCTTGCTCCATCTTATCTTTCTGAGTTGCTGCACCATCATGCACCCTATCTTTCACTCAGGTCAGCCGATCAGCTGCTTCTTGAGGTGCCAAAAGCTAAAGGAAGCTTAGGAGCAATCGTGCTTTCGCCGTGGCAGCTCCAAAAATGTGGAACGACCTTCCATTGCAAATTAAATTGTGTACTTCTTTGTCAGATTTTAAATCGCTCTTAAAAACTCATCTCTTTGCCTTGGCTTTTTAAACTGTATGAGATATTGATTTTAGTCTGTGTTACGTTATTTTTAATTACTTTTATTTTTATTGACTTTTATTTTTATTATAGATTTTATAGTTCTCATTTTAATTTAGTCTTTTATGGTTTTATGAGTCTGTGTAATGGTGTTATGTTGTTTAACTGTACAGCACTATGGTAATGTATAGATAAAGTTGGAATGGATTGGATTAAAAATACATTGTTTTACAATTGTTATGAGCTTGGTTATAGAAAATTACATCCATGGATCGTATGTTTTTCCTTTTTTAAATATAAGAATATATAACAATAACATGTTTAATATGTCAGCACTTTTAATAAAACAAATACACTTTACAATTGAAAGCTTTAAAATGCGCTGGGGGATCTGGAAGTGGAAATGCTGCTTTATTGACCCAGTTAAGATTTTTTAGGAGGGGTGTTTTTTTTAATGTAATGTAAATTACACTTTGACTTTTAAAAAGGTCTCTTATGTCTCTGTTTTTCCTTTTTACCAAACACACAAAAAAACACTTACACAAACATGGCACCAAGTCAAAGATTTGTGTAAATGAATACACCTGATATTACAATCATGCTATATTACGTGACCCAAGAGAAGAAAAAAGAGCCTAATTTACAGTAGCTGATTCCCTCACTAACTGTCGTGTTTTGCAGAGCCACAAGACCTTTAACAGACCCAATTCAGTGATGCATCAGATTTTTATAAAGTGAGCTTCTCAGGATTGATAGCGTTGACAGTCAATCACACAGACAAAGTTCAAGTAAAAAATCAGAAATGATATAACAAAGCATTTTACTGATACATGGGGTGAAGAATGCAGGCTGAACAAACCTTTGCCCTTAAATCTTAGAACAAATAAAATTAAACTCCTCTCCCCCGTTTCTTTGGAACCACTTATGTTGTCCTCCAGTGTCCATGGCTCCAGAAATGTTACAGTCATCGACCTCTCCACCTGAGTTCTGGGTTCTGCTAGTGACCCTCTCAGGATAAACCCAGACCCAGAACTTCTTAGTGCAGTTATAGCGCAGTGCTAACCAGACAAAAGGAGTTGATGCCTTCTTGGCTTTCTCTTGGACCAATATCTGCTGTTCAAGGGTTTTGATGGTGACCAGATCATGGTAGTGTTCCCTGCAGTAGGACAAGGCATCCTTCCAGTTCATCTTTTCTTTGACCAGGATCAGATTATCTGTCAGTGAAACAAAAAAAAAATGAAAAGTTTGTATATAATGCAAAATCAATGCATTAAACCAGATTTGATTTCAAATAGAAAAATCATAATTGATGCCATTACTATGGGCTACAAGCAGGGAACCATAGGTACAGTTTGCACAGTCTCTCTAAACCAATAAGATAATTTAAGCACATTATCTGTTTCTGTGACTGTTGTTGTGACTTGGTTTTTGGTAAAATGCTGGTCAGTACAGAGATATTATAAATTTCAAACCAAATCAACTCACCGTCATAACAGATGAAGGGTTTTTTCGCCGCGCAGTCCTCATTCTTCCATCTGCCTCCATCATCAAACACAGTCATGGCACATTGACCGCTGTTGTATTTCTCATCATCAAACTGAAGGTTCCAGTGTCTGAAAGAAAAGCTTCTTCCATCTGACCACCTCCAGGTGTCTCTGAACAGACCAATAAACACCCAACTATCTACAGATAGAACATCTTCCAGTTGGAATTCTTTTAGCTGGTCCATTCCACTGATCAGGTCTGTGTGTTTCTCTCTGCAGTAACTCTGAGCTTCCAGCCAGGTCTTCTCTTCTTTAATTAGGTAGAATTTCTCTGATGTTTTATTTTCTGTGGAATAGTAAAATATATCACAGTGAAAAACTCTACAAAACAGCACCGCAAAGGTTAAATGAAAAAAGTTAAAAAGGTTGCCTGTCAGCAGAAAGATAATACAATTTAATACAATTAAAAATCTCTGAATCTCTCCCTACAATCTTTTAGATATTTCTTAGAGTGAAAAAATATATTTTTATACCATAGGCTATGGTAGTTCTGGAAATATTTTCAAGAGTCAGTTTAGAAAGAATAAAAATGCGTACTCACCATTATAGCAGAGAAAATATGTTTCATGGTCACAAGATATGTCGCTCCATTTAGAAGTTTCAGTTTTTCTACCAGCACAGTTCTCAGTTTCATAATCATCTGGTTCTCCTTCTTTCCAGTTTGTCTCATTGAACTCCACTCCAGGCAGAGACCAGTACCATGTTCTGATACCATCTGTCTGATCATACAGACCAATCCAAGCTTCCTTCATGTTTCCTGCTGAGTTACTGAGGAGTCTCTTCATGTCTGCCATGTTAGACACTGTGGCCAGGTCAATGTGGTTCTCCCTGCAGTACTGCTGAGCTTCAGTCCAGGTCTTTTCCTCATTAATGTAGTGATAATCATAGAGCTGACAGACCATCAAACTGGGCTGAGCTGAAAAAATAATAGTACCCACAAGATTAATAAGCAACTATAACCATTTTTTAACATTTTTTTTCTTTCCACTGCAGTTTTTATTCAAAGTCTCTTACCGAACAAAATAACCAGAAATAAATTCCACTGCATTTTTCTTCTCATGCATGAATTGGTGTTTTTGGTTAAAATGTTGTTGTTATCTGTTGGAATAATTATAGTACTTTAGTTTTATGAGTGAAAGTCATTTTGTTTAGATGGAAAAAAAAACATTAGAAAACTACATGTAATAAAGAAAAAAAATAAGAACACTTTATATCATATGGAAATACTCTAAATCAAACATTTCTCCACATAACTTAACTCTAAATATAAAAAGGAGAAACTTACCTCTGGATTTGCTCACTGGAATTTTAAAGCTCTTTTATCTTGATGTTCTGTTGAAGGCAGCTCTCAGTAAATGTTCAGTCCTGTTTCAAACTGATCAGTTTTTCTGCTTCAGGAACTGCATCTGAATATTCATGGCTAAAAACAGCATGGCGTGCAGGTATGAGGTTCATTTGCATTAATGACCTGGCATAGATCAGAATGTAATAGAAGAACATGTGAGGAGGAAGTAGAACAGAATCCACATCCGAGACCTTTATATATTTTAATTTATAAATAATCTTTAATAATAATACTCTTTATCAGCCATCTAGGGCTGGGTACCGAACTTCGGTTCTTTTATGGTACCGACCGAAATGCTTCGGTTCTACAGGGTATCGAAACATGCCTCGTCTTTCGGTACCAAGTTTCGGTGATTGGCTGTAACACTTAACGTGATTGCGTCATCCAGGAAAAATACATAGGTGGTCCCGCCTACAGCCAGGGTTCATGTGTTTCTGTTGTGAACTGGTTGTGAGCGTCGCGGAACCCCTTTAAAATGCCCCCCAGGTCAAAAGTGCGGCTTCACTTTATTAAGACTGATGCCAATAGTGCGCAATGCAATACATCGAGCACGGAAATAATTTAAGAGCAGAAAGTTGCTCGGTGTTTGACTGCAAGAAGAGCGGACCGCAGCCGGCGCGACCATCCTCCTCTCAGCAGCCCGTGGGCAGAGCAAAGCCAGAGCGAAGTAATGCTGTAATAATGCTGCAATTTCAAACTGGACGCAGCAGGAGAAGCAAAATCACGTCTGCTGCTTCCTTTTTTGCTGCTTGTACCAGCTTCTGACGCGCGGCTGAAGCTGCTTTGCTGCTCTGGCTGCGCGGTGCAAAAGTGGCTCTGATGCGCGTTGGTCGGAGCTACTCTATCCTTTCTCTGCCTTGCAGCTATATTTGCTGTGATCAGTGGGAATAAAGTAGTTTTATTATGTTTTTAAGTGGGAAAATCCACCTGAAAACTTAATCACTGCAGTCAGTTCATCCATATCAGCCTTCCAATATTCTTTGTCGGAGCCGCTCAGACCCCCACATACCAGCGGTGCGCTGTCAGTAGGATCCCATTCAACGGGCTTGTTTGTCAGACATGGTAAACTGCTAAGTAAAAAGGTCCTCACAATGTTACAGTGAATATTAGACACTGATTTTTTTTTTTTTTTTTTTTTTTTTATGTAAGAGGAAAAATGTAAATGGAAAAATCTGAGCTTAAAATAAAACTCAAGATTTGTACTTTTTTATGTTGTGTAATTTTCTTTTTCTTCGAATTGATATTATAAAACTGGTATCGAAAAAAGTATCGTTCAGGAACCGGTATCGAAGTGAAGGTATCGGTATTGGTACCGGTACCGAAAATTTTTGAACAATACCCAGCCCTAAAGCCATCTGCAGTGTTTAAACATCTCTTACAGAGGTGAACTCTGTCACCAATAAATGCATTCATCCATTTTTTTTCAGCTTTCCCCTTGTCTGGTTTTGGGGATGGGGACCAATGAGGATCCACAGCAGGCAGATAAATCCTGGATGGGTCAGCAGTTCATCATAGATCTTTCACTCACACACTCTAGGATACTTTAGGATTATCTAAAATAAGCAGCTCCACTAATTCTCACATCCTACTTTTGCCTATCTGTCATTCAAGATGGATAAACAGACAATCAGGCTCCAAAAAGATTTCTTTTGAAAGCAGAAAATGTTTTTGTAATAGTTCAGCCACATAGAAATATTTTAGCTTCTTCTTCTACAAATTACATTTACAAATTACAAATTAATATTCATTCTGCTGGGTTGGTGGTCCTTCCTCTGCATCTGATCACTGACTGACCACTCAGCACAGCTGGAGAAGATGTGACCACAGCAGGTTTCTACAATCAGCTCCAACTGAAACTGGCTTTAATCTATTGATCAGGATGATTCTGTTTAACTCTGCTGCTAATAAAACTCTAACTGTCTTCAGGAGAAAGTATTTGGATTTTATTTTTCATCATGAAAAACAGCAAAAGTAGAGGAAGTTGAGAAACTGAATGAGTTCTGTACTTTCAGCTGCTCTGTTCAGTTGGAATTTGAATGAAACATGGAAACTCACCATGAAGAACTTCTTTGATGGAGTCAGAAATGCAGACTTTTAATAAAAATATAAAATGATGTAAATTCAACTTCTGAATTATATGATTTTACCAGAGGAAAACTTGGTGTGTACAGACAAGTTTTATATCTAAACAAGATTAAAAAAAGGAATAAATTCAGACTTACAATGTAATTGCAAATATATATAATATATATCCTTTATACATACATGTACATATATATATATATATATATATATATATATATATATATATATATACATATATATGTATACACTTAGGATAAAGTGATGTATATATATTTCTTTATTATTTCATGAATTCCTCATCTGCGGAGGTTTTTGTTATTTCCTGATTGGGGGGGTTGATAAAAGGAATTTCATAAAGAGACATTTGCATTCTCCTTCCTGCTGATAACAGACCTTATTCTCAGCTGCAGCTCATGGGAATCTACCAGAGAGATGATTTCCTGATATTCATAAACTTTTTGTGCAACACACAGATGTCAGCAAATCAGGAAACTACTCTTGTAAATGAAATATTATTGTTTCAATTTTACCCCTCCCTGGGCTGCCACCTTATAGTGGTGGAGGGGTTTGAGTATCCCAATGACCTTAGGAGCTATGCTGTCTGGGGGTTTTATGCCCCCTGGTAGGGTCACCCAAGGCAGACAGGTCCTAGGTGAGGGGCCAGACAAACTGCAGCCCAAACGACCCCTTTGATGAAAAAAATAAATGGATCTAGTGTTCCCTCACCCGGACACGGGTCACCGGGGCCCCACTCTGGAGCCAGGCCTGGAGGTGGGGCAAAGGGGTCGGTTGCTTTGTGTGACGGTTAGCGGTCAAGGGCGGGAACCCTATAGCGTTCTGACCCTCGGCTTAAGAAGCTGGCTCTTGGGACATGGTATGTCACCTCGCTGGTGGGGGAGGAGCCTGAGTTAGTGCTCGAGGTGGAAAAGTTTCAACTAGAAATAGACTTACCTCGATGGCTCTGGCTCTGGAACCAGTCTCCTTGAGAGGGGCTGGATATTCTTCCACTCTGGAGTTGCCCCTGGTGAGAGGCGCCTAGCAGGAGTGGGCATTCTTGTTGCCCCTCATCTTGGTGCCTGTACGTTGGGGTTTACCCCAGTGAACGAGAGGGTTGCCTCCCTCCGCATACGTGTGGGAGGGCGGGTTCTGACTGTTGTTTGTGCTTATGCGGCAAACAGCGGTTCAGATTACCCACCCTTTTTGGAGTCTTTAGAGGGGGTACTGGAGAGTGCCCCTCCTGGGGACTCCCTTGTTCTTCTGGGGGAATTCAATGATCATGTGGGCAATGACAGTGAGACCTGGCGAGGCGTGGTTGGAAGGAATGGCCCACCTGACCTGAACTCGAGTGGTGTTCTGTTTTTGGACTTCTGTGCTCGTCATGGATTGTCCATAACGAACACCATGTTCAGGCATAAGGGTGTCCATATGCGGTCTTGGCACCAGGACACCCTAGGCCGTAGTTCAATGATCGACTCTGCTGTTGTTTCATCAGACCTGCGGCCACATGTCTTGAACACTCGGGTGAAGAGAGGGGCGGATCTCTCCACCTACCTGGTGGTGGGTTGGCTCCGATGGTGGTCAGACCTGGTAGGCCCAAACGTATTGTGAGGGTTTGCTGGGAACGTCTGGCAGTCCCCCGTGAGAAGGAGCTTTAACTCCCATCTCCGGCAGAGTTTTGAACACCTTCAGAGGGAGGTGGTGGACATTGAGTCTGAGTGGAACATGTTCCGTGCCTCTATTGTTGAGGCGGCTAGTCGAAGCTGTGGCTGCAAGGTGCATGTCCCAGCGGCAACCCTCAAACACGCTGGTGGGCACCAGCAGTGAGGGAAGCTGTCAAGCTGAAGAAGGGATCCTATCGGGCTTTATTGACCTGTGGGACTCCAGAAGCAGCTGACATGTACCGGCAGTCAAAGTGGTAGGTGGCTGAGCTGGTCGCTGAGGCAAAAACTCGGGCATGGAAAGAGTTTGAAGAGGCCATGAAGCGATTCTGGTCCACAATCTGGCATCTCAGTAGGGGGAAGCGGTGCAGTACCAACACTATCTATTGTGGGGGTGGTGTGCTGCTGACTCGTCGTATGTTGGTGGGCGGAGTACTTTGAAGACCTCCTTAAAGGAATAGTACACCCAAAACATGATTAGCCTTCATTTTCTACTCATCCCCATGCTGATCAACACTCTGGAGTACTTTTTTGATATCTCAAATGCATCTGGAGATCTGGGAGGCTTCTTGCTGTCTGCTGACATTCAAATAATGGAGGTCCTCAGCGCCCGAGGCAGAAAGGTCCATAAAAGTCCACAAAAAACGTGTCAATATTCCTCCATACTGCTCGTCCAATGTAATCCAAGTGTCCTGAGTGGGTAGCGTCCATAATTTACTCGAAACAAAGTCATTTAGAATGTTTTAGAGCCTAAACAGTAGTGTATAGGATTTCCTAAAAGCGCACGCCTGCGAGTTCACAACTCTACGGAAACCGCGGCAGACCAAACCAGATATATATATATATATATATATATATATATATATATATATATATATATATATATATATATATATATATATATATATATATATATCAGAAGTCCGTATTCAGCGTCTGCTCTGCCGATAATGCAAGCGTAGAAGAAGAAGTTCCGCTTTTCACCTGTTTATTTTCTGCCGTGAGCCAGGTGAGCACGAGGTTAGTCTCTCTCAGAGTTGGAAAAAGTTGTTGATTAGTGATTTTAGTCGTGAAATTAAGAAGATGGTTTGAGTGTGTTCCTATCCTGGATGCTTCAATCAGATGAAGCGCAAGTGTGGAAAAACCCATTCCGTGACTTTCCAAAAATTATCTCTTTGGGACCCTGAAAGGCTAAAACTGTGGCTAATAGCCAGAGATGGGGACTCGAGTTTGTGACTCGTACTCGAGTCGCACTTAAGTCGCATATTTAATGACTTCAGACTCGACTTAGACTTGCATTTGAAGGACTTCAGACTCGACTGAGACTCGTGATTTCCGACTTATGAACAATATTTTAATCCAGTGTAAAAACACTTATTCAAGTGTTTTTTGTTTTACTAACTTGACTGATCGCCGCTCGCCTTACCCGCACACAGAAGAGGTAAAAAAAAAAAAAAAAAAGTAGCACTTGTGGCCAGTATGGCCCCACACTCAGTCGTTGACACAAGGGGGAGCAAACAACTCAAAGACCCAAACCGTGAAGCACTCAAGTCAAAGTGTTTTATTTATACAAAAAGCCACAGCAAAAGTGGCATAATAAAACAGTCCTTTTCTTCTCCTGATAAAACCTAAAATTCAAGAGTTTTCCTTAAAAATCAGAGGCTGGAAGTTGGGCTCCGCTTGTTTTGCTGCTTCTGGTGCGAGTGATCGGCCTGGAGCACCCACTGGCTGATCCACAGCCGACGCTGCGGCGCTCCAGCACTGTTCCACTCCCTGGCGTGCCACACCCCTTTCCAGACCGATCCAGCTAAAAAGAGAAGCAAGGAGAACGCCAGCATCCACGCGCCAAAACCCAGTCCGAAGATATATTCCTGTTTATGCTTTAAAGCTGAAGTCTGTAAGTTTTTAAAAATCACTTTTTTGTCATATTGGCTAAAACTGTCCCTATGCCCAGACAGCAGTACATGTGATATGTAACCTGTGAAAAAAACTGCTTCAATTGGTCCCGCATACTGCCTGTATTTCAATCTGGAAAGAATAATTCGGGACGAGTCAAAACAACCAATCACAGCCAGAGGAGCGTCTGATGGAGTGTCAATCACAACTCACACGCGCTGATTCCAGCTTTAAGCGAGGGGGAGCGCTACTTACAGGCGAGGTTCCTCCTCTGCCCTAATACTCCTTACTGGGCCATCTGTGCACCCTCCTGGCGCGCGGATCCCGCCTGCCTCTCCCCCGACAGCGCGTCCGTCTCTGTCACCTGCAGATTCCGTTCTCCTTCTCCTTTCCTTCAGACTCCTTTTATGTCGGCTTTAATCAGCCCTTGCTCACACCTTAGCGCAGCAATTACGCAGCGCAATTAATGCACTCCGCCTCCTCAGACAACTACTTCAGTCCAGTGCGCATGGATTTTCACAAAGGAAAAACAAACCAAAACAACCCAACATACAGGAAAAATTTAAAAGTCTAAAATAAAGGAAAACAATCATATAAAAAAGAAACATCAAAACATGCAAAGCTCAAGAAGAAAATACAAAGAAAAACAAATCATATCTTCCCCTCCAAACATGCAAAGCATAAAACTAACATTTAAATGAAAGAAAACCATAAATCATATTTTTCCCTGTGCAACACACTGATGTCACTGACGCAACAGTACGTGACATATATGCCCGTGCGCATGCATGCATGCAACCCATACAGATATGGAAGCGATGATTACCCCCCCTGTTTCGGTGCCACCGTTCATAATAATCTTTGGCTACAAAAACTTTACATAAGGCGGGAATAAAAGAGCAGCAAACTGCAGCTTCTTTAGAAATAAATACACGATGCTTGGTCCACCACATCTAACTTTATCAGCCACAGTGCAGTGCAGGTGTACAGCCAGGGACATCACAGACATAAGGCAATAATTCAGGACCTTATTATTTCATGCAACCTCCCCTTGTCTTTGATCGACAAGCCCAGCTTTAAAAGCTTCATGCCAGTGGTAGAGGAGAAATATGTTGTGAATAATGTTGTAAATTGGCGCTAAATAAATAAACTGAATTGGATTGAAAATACTGCCCGCCAAGTCATTAAGTTACAAAAAGTTATTGCCACAATCTTTTTTTTATAAAAGTATTGTTATTGTCCTGCTATTTGTTTAGGGTTTTTCTTTATCTCTTGTAGTTGCTAACCTCATATGTATTAATAAAAGGCAGGATTGTGATTGTGTTTTTTTTCCACAGTCCTCATTTTCACTTAAAAATAAAAGAGCAGACATTTACTGCTAAAACTAGAAAAAGCTGTAACCACAAATGTCAGGTAATTACTGTAAGAAAATAGTTTTTTTTGAAAGAAAAAAAACTAAAAATGCAAAATTTATCTGGAAAAAATTTTTGCGAACCTGTAAAGGAAGAGCTTTATTAAAAGAGTACAGTTGTGCCGATGGTTTCACAACTAAGGACAGAGGTATGTACTTTATAAACTATTTATGTAACTTACACGTTTGTACATGATCTGTATTTTTACCGGTACTTTTTTAAAAACGTGAAAATGTTAAAACACGCTAATATTACTTGGGTAAAAATGTTAACTTCCACATCAATTTGGACAATCATGGAATTTTTTACAAGTCATGTTATTTTAGTTGCTTTGTTATCAGACAGATTTTTTTTTACACTGTATGTATGTACAACCCACCTATTGACAAACACCCGCTCCACAACTCAGTGTGACATTATATTAATTTTGTGATCAATCAATGTGATCATTGATAGCCTGCAAGTTGTTAGTGTTTAGGAGTTAATAAAAAAAAAATCTGGGTGATAATAATAACTCAACTTTTAGCATCCAGGGAAATACTAATGTGATCCATGATTTAAAATAAATAAATAAATAAAAAAGTGAAATGAATGACATTCATTGCCACATAAAGTCTTTCTTAGATGCTGCAACTTTTATTTGCTAATATGAAATCATAGCATGATTATTTTTTATTATTAATAGTGCTGTCAAAATTATCGCGTTATGATCGCGTTAACGCGAGGCCATTTTAATGGCGATAATTTTTTTTTAACGTGAGATTAACGCTATGTGGTTTTATGGTACAATTTTCCAAGTACATCCCGCTGCAGCCTGCGGGAAGGCGGGGCTATTTTCCCCCCAGTCTATGCATTTTCCATTGGTTTCGAGAGCGGAGCTCCTCAAGGAAAAAAGACGCTCATACACTGGGTAGCGCTAGTGCCTTTTCTTTAAGCCCCACCACCAACAAACAAGTTGAGTGTTTGGTGCCTGGTAGCAACCTGAAATACGCTGAGAAAACAGATTACTGAGGTGAAATGGAATCTGCTACAGCACTCTTGCTGTCTGTGTACGCCACAGGTCAGTATCGTGTGTGTGTGTGTGTGTGTGTGTGTGTGGGTGGGTGGGTGTGTGTGTGTTCTCATTTTGTTAAGAGGCTGAAAAGTAACTTTCTAGAGCATAGACTACCTCCATCTAGTGATGTCGGTCTATTGATTTTGATGTATTGATTGAAAATTGTTCATTATTATCTTGGTTAATTGACATCTAATGTTAACTCTACTACATTTTATAGCAGTAGGGTAAAATGCTTGTCTTTGTTCAAAAGACTGTATTAACTGTAAAGACTGTCTTTTACATCAGCCTGTTTTCAGGGCCTTTTTTTTGGCTACATATTTGTTATTTTTTGCTACATGCCTCCCCATCTTCTTGCCATATGTTTCTATGGCATAAATCTGTGTCTGTGACCTGTTTTCATTAAAAAAAAAGAACATTGGCACAAACCTAGCCTGTATGTATTTTTTGTATGTCATCGAGAGTATGTAAATGATTTTCAATCAGAGAAAAAAATGTGTAATTAAAATGCGATTAATCGCGAGTTAACTTAGGCATTGATGCGATTAATCGCGATTAAAAAATTTTTATCGATTGACAGCACTAATTATTAATAATAGTGTTTGTTTCTAGGGCATTTCACAACATCCTGCTGCTGCAGTGACTGAGACAGCCAACATTGAGACTTCTTTTGATGATGTGCCACACTCCACTCCAGTTAAACCAAAACAACCGGGTGATCAACCTGAGCACTCTCATGCAAGACTGCAGCTGGTCCTAACAAGCCCTGAAACAACCAAAGACCGCACATGTCCATCCACATTTGGCAGTTATCATGTCTTCCCCCCCACATGGTTATCTCAAACTGTAAGTACTCACCCACTGGCTGCTATGGCAAATCTAGTAGTTACAGTTTTGGCTTATGTGTGGCTTAAAGCAAGTAAATATAACTTCTCAACAAGTCTGATGGTTATTTTGTTGATTTTAGGATATGCAAGCTCAGATGGCAGAGGAAAGTTTGTAGGAAGGTTCGGATGTCAGCATGACCTCAGTTGTTGTTCCTCTAGACCCAAAAGACACCAGTTTTGCTCTTCCAAGCTCAAGATCAACTTCAACTCCAACCTCAGAAGAAACTGAAGACTTGAGAACCTGGGATGAGAGGAAATGGCTGGTTGACGAGTCAAAATTGTTTCAGTTTTTCAAGACTTGCCATCAGTGTGGAACCGAAATCATAAAAAAAAATGTTCAGATATCTGGGAGCCATATCAAAATATTGTGGGAGTGTCTAAATCCACATAGTGATGAGTGGAGTTCCTGTCCAGATGTTAGAGGGATGCCAGAGAATAATCTACTTGTAGCAGCGTCAACTCTCTTCACTGGTGCCACATACACAACAATTGCTGATTGGGCTGGACTGCTGAATCTCCAAATTCCCAACAATACAACATATTACAAAATACAGTCTTCATATCTAATCCCAGTCATCGACATGGTGTACAATGAGCAGCACAAGGCCATCATGGAAGAGATACTGCATAAACAGTATATTCTGAAAAAGGGAGTGCATGTTTCTGGAGATGGCCGATCAGACAGGTTAGTATATTATTTATAATGAATGACAAATATTTAACTCTTGATTATCTAAGGTTATCAGTAGAGTAATTGATGTAATATTGGATTTGATAGCCTATTTATCTTTTTCTCTTTACAGCCCAGGCTTCTCCGCAAAATACAACACCTACAGCTTCATGGAGGACACAACAAAGGAAATAATCCTTTTTCAGTTAGTGCAGGTAAGGGAAATTATTATTTCATATTTCATATTACAACATAATATGAGAACAATTGTCAATTATGTGTTTACAAATTTACTGCACAAAGATACATATGCATATATTTTGTAGTTTTATTTGGATTTTGGTCATTCTAATTGGCAAATAATAATCGTGAAGCGGAAGACTGTGATCTATGTATATGTTTTTTTTTTTGTTTTTTTTTTTGTTTTTTAAAGGCTGGGATTGAATAAGGTTTTGTACTTAATCCCACTCGTTTTCGTTCTTGATAAATGTAGCCTACATTATTATTTAAATTTCTATATTTATCTATTTTCAGTTTTCTTTTTTTATTGTATCTTTCTTTTAATATTACGTCAGAGGAACAGAGGCGAAAGAGGTGGTTAAGGAGAGACTCTGACTCTGACTTTCAAAGCCCTGACAGCTATTGCCCTGGACAAAGGACTCATGAAAGACCTTTGGCAAATGGCCTTTTTCAAACATACTGGTAAATATAACGAGGAAAGCACAATAATAATAATTAAAATTCAAAATTTTAAATATTTAGTGAACTTGTCATTATTATGTTTTCTCATGTGTTTACACACATGAAATACACAGAGAAGAGACTGCACTTCCACTACTCAACAATGAAAGTTCGCACCCAGCTTGCCGTTATGGACCACAATGAAAATGTTCAGCGTGAACAGGCCTACACCAACACAGGTAACAAGAAAGTATCTTCCCCATAAACAAAACAAAAAACCCTAACCTTGTGCGCTTTGCTCAGTGTCATATACTGATTTATGTCCTCAAAATGAGCTGTATTGAAAAAACAGCAAACATTACATTTAACCTTCAATGGGAGCCACACCTGTTTAGTGAGCTGCTGCACTAAGATCTGCATAACAAATATAGTATTTTATGGTCTTAATTCTCACCAACACAACATTACAAGTACCAGATTCCTAATTATTTGAATACAATTTCTTGGTCCCTTTTTTGAAACCTAAAACTGAAACTTTTTGAATGCTTTATAATAGCTATGTTATTTCATTAATGTTTCCTCTGTCTTACATTTTTTTCTTTGTTTTTTACCCAAAACAAACAAAAGAATGGGTCGCCAAAAAGATCTATGTTCCAACAACACAAACATTCCGGCAAAATCTGGTGGTGCAAGTTGTGCGGAGACCCCTGGACCCCAACATCAAGATCAAAGACCCCCAGTCATATGTTTCTATCCCTCCCATACCAGAAAACATTGCTCATAAACCAAAACCTGCCAAAGAGGAAGCCATACAAAAACATACTTCCCGATACAGCAGTTAGTCTGAGTGGTGCAGTATTCTTGCCTTTTTATTTTTGTACTTATGCAAATAAAAAGTCTAGCTGGTGGCATGTAATTTTAACCTTTTCTTTTTTTTCAAAATTCTGGGATACAGAGTCTGATCAGCGGTTTACTTAATATAGTTATAACATGACATTTTTAAATAAAATGGCAGTATCTCATCCAGCACACAACCTGGGTAAGATGCTGAGTAAACAGAGTTTAGTACTATATATATATATATATATATATATATATATATATATATATATATATATATATATATATATACATATGTATATATATATATATATGCTATATATAATATTATTATTAGCAAGGCATAGGCCTGTTGCACAAAACTTACTCTGCAGAGCGCGCTTTGTTTGGTCCTGCGGGTCTTGGCCTCTTTTTCCAATTGATTTTGGGCACATGGAAAAACATCTCCAGAACGCCACGGGTCAGTAATGGTGGATAATCCGTGTTTATGGTGACACAAAGTCTTTGGCTAGTGCTCTCGGTCTCATCAGTGGAGATATTTAGATCCTCCAGTGGTGGCATCAACAAGTCCCAGTCCACACAGCAAATGCTCTCCTCTTCTGTTGGCATTGCTTGACATTTCCACATTTACACCACCATGTTTCTGACGCTCTACGTCTGTAGTACAACAGTGTTTGCGGCTCAGCTTGAGCTGCGGCTGCCGCATCCATGTCTCTAAGTTCGTCATCTGTGTATTCTAGTTCATAGAGAAAAGGCTCAGCAAAGAACTCATGCTCTTCCTCAACACTGAAGTCTTCAGACATTTTTCTTTTGTTGTTTCTTTCTTTGCACAGGTATAGGAAATCCTATACACTACTGTTTAGGCTCTAAAAAAATTCTAAATGACTTTGTTTCGAGTAACACTGCATGAAAAGTGGGATTTTCGTCAATATGCGGCACTGTAGATTGTCGTGGAACCTCAGGTTAGCGGCAGTTTACGACAATTTGCAGGCTTCGCCGAAAACTCCCGTAAATTGTCAGAAATTGACGTGGAATTTCTTAGGCAGTGTTCCCCCCATGCCTCCCCCCCATGGAATTCTAGGGGAGGCTTTAACATGTAAATGAACATGCTGTGAGCTATACAAATGCAAATCAGGGTTGCAGGGGGGGTTTTACTCCAAGTGACATCTTTCTGGGTAAGAAATTCTCTGATACAAAGAGATCAGGTATAGCCTCTTACATTTTAGCTTGAATTGATTTATTTAATTAAAGTATAGAGACCAAAACAGATCTTTAGCCGACAGAGCAATACATTTAGAGCAGTAATTATTTTAAAAAAAATTGCATTTAAGATAAAAAATAAAATGTTGTCTGTCAATATGCTCAATTCACAATTACTTAAGTGGAAAAGTTTCAAGAAATGAGTCTGAGATGATTTACTTTATAACATGGCGCATTATCCTGTTGGAAGTAGCCATCAGAAGATTGGTACACTGTGGTCATAAGGTCCGGCCAGGTCAAGATCCGCAATTGCAATCGCACCAAACAGGAAAAAGAACATCGACAAATTCCGGTTCGTCAAATTAAAATATAGCAGCAACAGATCGGTGACTAGAAATTATAGCACAATTCTTTTTTATATATATATATATATATATATATATATATATATATATATATATATATATATATATATATATATATATTAAAAAAAAACTAACACCGTTTATTTAAATGATTGGATCCAAACTATTGGTTATTCACCAACGAGGAAGCAGATTTCTCATCTCCATCAAAATATTTATTTTATACCGAGGGACTTAAACTTTAATCAAATCCATTCAAAAGAAACTTCTTATTACAGGAATGAAAAGAGATGCTGAGTTTGGAAGTAGTGAACAAGTTCATTAAAAAAAAAGCAGTTTTGAATTATCCTTATCCCCGTTACAAAAATCTACAAAAATATAAATATATATTTGGGCAGAAACTGAACATATGCTGGATGATGGTGGGATTTTTTTAATATGTCATATTAAATTAAGCGCTCACAGGGTTCATACAGGAATGAGTGACTCTAATTTAATGCTATTTTAATGCTATTTGAAATGATTTTAATGCCATCAACAAGAACCATGTACACAAGTTTTTAGTGCACATGAAATATGAAGGAGCTGCAAGCAGAGTTCCATGACTCCTGTATGTATGTAAACACACACACACATATATACGTATATATATTTCCGCCTGGAGCGATATAATATATCTGACGAAATTGTTTTTATAAGCATTTTTTATTAAAGAATTATAAATACTTCGATAAACATATTTAAATAATTTAGGTGCCAATTAAGGCCTTGATAAAAAAAAAAAAAAAAGAATGATTTTTTAATTATTTTTATTGATCCGCGGAAACCCTGGTTCATCTCGCGCATGCTCTGTACGATCTCCAAGAACTCAGAGCGGCGCGGTGTGCAGCCACAGCGGAGGATGTATGCTTTGCTTTGTGCAGGCGGTCTGGAGCTTCTGGATTTCGGGGTAAAACTCCTCTTGGACGCGATGGCGACTCTGCATCGAACAAGACGAACTCAAAGAAGAGATGCTAGCGGTAAATATATGTTTAGCCTGCTAGGCTAAACGCGGCCTAGCCTGAGCTACGGCTAATAGCGGCTAATAGTAGCCTAGCCTAAGCTACCGCTAACAGTAGCCTTGCAAGAACAAGCTTTATTAAAGTGTATTTTTTGTGATTTACAGGAAGCAGTATGCCGTCTTAACAACTCGGAGACTAATTGCAGGCGCTATGAACCGGAGCAAGGGTAAGATTTAAAGAATATGCTTTTATTCTGCGGTAAAAGGCAATGGATACGGATAGATACCGATCATAGCTTTACATTTTGTTTTCACAGACCTCCTATTTGCTCTGAGCCATCTCGGCAAGTCCAGATTTGCACGATGTTGATAAAGACGACATTGTGTGTAAGTGACTTGTTTTAATGTTTTCTCCTTCCTTGTTACTGTGACTTGCGTTTGATTATTTATTTATAGCACTCTCATTTAATTGTTTTCCAGCTGCCTGTAAGACGTATTTTCAGACGGCACGCAGGAGCTTCAGATATACGCTGCCAGCCAACACGCTGCGTGCATAGGCTATCTGCTCGGAGTCGGGCCAGAAGAAAGAGGGTAAGACTTTATTTGGTGACTATTTTTCAGGTGCATTTATAGATGTGTTGTGTCCATACGCAGTGCGCTGATTCATTGTTTTTTTTTTTTCAGCTGCTGAAAGCGAGGCAGAGTGTGCGAGCAGATGAGGAAGTGGAACTCTGTAAGTCCGCCTTCCTCGGCGGTGTCTCTGGATGGATTGTACGGTCGCCGCCATTTCGTAGGCCGGATCTCACTGAACTCTGTGTTAAGCTGCAGTCCCGGTTAGAAGCGATAGAACAGGGCCACGCACACTAGGCGTCTGCACATCGGACCTGCCTCGGAGGGAATGCTGCCAGTTACCTCCAACCCCGAGGAAGCAAACGGACCGTTCACGGACTTTTAATTTTTAGAAACGCATGTGTTTGGATACGCGTTGTATATAGTTGTGTGTGTTTTAATAAAGCTCTTTCTTTGCATAAACAGCTTCCCGGCAAATCTTCATTTCCTGTATAAATTCATTCATGTCCTTGATGGTAGCATAATAATTGTGTAGTAGTGTAGGATAACAAATACACACTATATGAATGAATAAATATATGAATGAATAAATATATATATATATGAATAAATATATATATGTAAATTTATATGTAAATATATATATATGCCAACCAATCACGAGCGACTTTACTTGTTTAAAAAGAAGTGGTTCCGTCCAATACTCAGTAAGAAAATTAAAGCCTGGCGTGGCCACGTGTGGTTTTGCTGCCAATCACGAGCGATTTCATTTGTTTGAGAATAGTGGTTTCAGCCAATGCTGAGTAGGTTATTCAAGCCAGACCTGGCCAGCCGCGCGGGTTTGCTGTATTCATATGCTAATTAGGGCCATTAGTACAGCTGATCGCTCTCCACCTACGTCACTGTCCGTTTCCGACAATTTGTGGCACGACAAACGCGGACAAGCACGGGTTGCAAATTGTCGGAAACTGACGAAAATCAGGCAGATCTGCGGGAGTTTACGGGGGTTTACGGGGACGAAAATCTCACTTTTCATGCAGTGTAAATTATGGACGCTACCCACTCAGGACACTTGGAATACATTGGACGAGCAGTATGGAGGATTATTGACACGTTTTTTGTGGACTTTTATGGACCTTTCTGCCTTGGGCGCTGGGGACCTCCATTATTTGAATGTCAGCAGACAGGAAGAAGCCTCCCAGATCTCCAGATGCATTTGAGATATCAAAAAAGTACTCCAGAGTGTTGTTCAGCATGGGGGTGAGTAGAAAATGAAGGCTAATCATGTTTTGGGTGTACTATTCCTTTAATCCCACCAACACGTCTTCCATTGAGGAAGCAGAGCCTGGAGGCTCCGGCTTTGGTCTCCCATCTCTGTTGCTGAAAAAAAAGCTCCTCGTGGCAAGTTTCCAGGGGAGGATAACATTCGCCCTGAGTACCTAAGGCTCTGGATGTTGGGGGGCTGTGTTGGCTAACGCTGTTCTGCAGCATTGCTTGGACATCAGGGGAAGTTCCCCTGGATTGGCAGACTGGGGTGGTGGTCCCTCTATTTAAAAAAGGGGACCGGAGGGTGTGTTCCAACTACAGAGGAATCACACTCTTAACCTCCCTGGTAAGGTCTATTCTGGGGTTCTGGAAACGAGGGTCCATCGGATAGTCAATTTTCGGATTCAGGAGGAGCAGTGTGGTTTTTGTCCTGGCTGTGGAACACTGGATCAGCTTTTTACCCTCAGCAGGATTCTGAAGGGTGCATGGGACTTTGCCCAACCAGTTTACCTGTGTTCTCTGGATCTGCTGAAGGCATTCGACCGTGTCCCTCTGAGGTCCTGTGGGGGGTACTCCGGGAATATAGAGTACCGGGCCCTTTAATAGGGGCTGTTAGGTCTCTGTATGACCGGTGTCAGAGCCTGGTCCGCATTGCTGGCAGTAAGTCGGACCCGTTTCCGGTGAGGGTTGGACTCTGCCGAGGTTGTAGGCGCAGCCAAGGCGTTGAGGGCATCTGTCTTGGTGGCCTGTAAGATGATGTGGTCCTGTTGGCTTCATCTGGGCATGATCTACAGCTCTCACTGGAGTGGTTCACTGCTGAGTGTGAACCAGCCGGGATGAGAATCAGTGCCTCCAAATCCAAGACCATGATGTCGAGCTGGAAAAGGGTACAGTGCCTTCTCAGGGTTGGAGAGGATGTACTGCCCCTAGTGAAAGAGTTTAAGTATCTTGGAGTCTTGTTCACGAATGAGGGGAAGATTAAGTGAGAGATCGATAGGTGGATTGGTGCGGCATCTGCTGTGAAGCGGGCCCTGTATCGGTCTGTTGTAGTGAAGAGAGAGCTGAGCCAAAAAGCAAAGCTCTTGATTTACCGGTCAATCAACTTTCCTACCCTCATCTATGGTCATGAGCTTTGGGTCATGACCGAAAGAATAAGATCCCGGATACAAGCGGCTGAAATTAGTTTTCTCCGTAGTGTGTCTGGGCTCTCCATTAGAGATAGGGTGGGTGTAACCCATGTACCATCTAGTTAGAAGAAAAAAAAAAATTGCAGTTAATACAATGAGACTGGGCCTGGGCTCGTAGGTAAAATATAGTTTCTGTTATGATGCTTAAAAAAAAATTTGTACCATTCATTTGGTTTGCTAATTCAATAATGACCACCACAACAGGTCCTTTAAATGCAAAAATCCCTTAATAGGTATTTATTTATAAATAAAAGGAACAAGATGTGTATGTAACAATAAATGAAACTGCGCAGAATTATTAAGAACATGCATAAACAAAATCTTCAAAGAATACATTTTTTTCCTTGTTGTTTTAATGCCTGTTCTAAAAATTAAATGAAAAACTTTTTTATCTTCTGAAATAATATATCTTCAATACCATTTATGCACTGATCACTTTAAAACACTATGTTAAAAACACTTGAGTATTATGTAATAAAAAAAAAAAGATTCAATATATCTGAGAGACTTCAACTTACTTTCAAACATTGTTCTTAGATTTACACAAATTCCAAATGTAATAGGCCCACACACAGGCGCGCTGGAAGCTGTTTCAAGCGAGGGGGGCTGATGGCTGGGTTGGAAAACACATGACGTCATTATGTTGAGGGCTGTGGCTGACGTTTTTAACATAATATTGTAGGCCTACATTTGTCGCCAAAAACTGCCATTTAAAATGCATCGGAACAAAGCATGAACATTTTAAACTTTATTTCTTCTCTTTTAATCATTCAAAACAAACAACAGCTCCCAATCAACAGGATCAGGAATACTTGAATAAAACATGGCCTAAATATAGCCTAAACTGAGCATTGAACGTCTTGAAAGTCCATTCGACTATGGATATGGGGAATGATTTCATATCTGAAACAAAAATAAAACACAAAAAAAAACTAATTTCATATTTTATCACTAAATAGCTTAATACAGACATAAAATTTAGTGATATGCAGCCTTATTCTAGCGTAGACTTCTTCAGCCACATGACTTAGATGAATAGGCACATAAATAACGCTAAATGCGGCAGTATAGGGGAATTAAAACCATTTCTTACCTCGAAATAGTCAGAAATATGTTTCTGCTGCCTATTGCTAGCCATGCCTAAACGAATGTGAGGTGGCGGAACCTTCTGGGGGAGTAGCCTAGTTTTTTATGAAATATTAAAATAATGAATCATTAGTTTATATCTTATACACAGCCCATCATTTTAATCCCATATCAAACACAGTCTTTTAAAAAATAAATACATAAATAATTTCATGTTTTTAAGTACAATATTATGTTACTCCACAGCCCCCCACCATGGGGGGCTGATGCTATGACGAGGGAGGCTGCAGCCCCCGCAGCACCCCCCTTCCCGTGCCACTGCCCACACACATTCAGACCACATTGAGACCCAATAAATGTAATGGTCGCGTCAATTGAAGTAGTTAAAAGCGATAGCCTACATTGGGGTAAAAACTCCTCCTACATTGAAGGAAAATAAATGTGGGCGATGCCTCAAGAATAACTTTATACCAGGAGAAAATCCATCCTGCAGATGGATGTTGAGATTTTCAGACAGACACATGGGCGGACGGACAAATAGATGGATCTCTTTTTCTTATGAGTCAAATAGCTGTTAAACTCTAAGGTAAGCAAGCACATAGTTTCCCTTTTTATTTCATAGATTACAGATAGTTCAATTCAATTTCAATTTAGTTTATTTCTATAGCGCCAATTCACAACACATCATCTCAAGGCACTTTACAGTTCACAAGATCATACAGTCAAAATGATTCAAAGTTTTCTGTCTAAATGAAACCAGTTGATTGCATTGACTCATTGACTCGAATACAATCCCTCACACTAAGCATGATTGTAGCGACAGTGGAGAGGAAAATCTCCCTTTTAAGAGGAAGAAACCTCCAGCAGAACCAGACTCAGTGTGAGCGGCCATCTGCAGAGGCTGATTGGGATTCAAGCAGACAAAAGCAGAGATACAAATGGCAACTATACAGGGAGGATCAGATGATTAATTAGTTAATTAGATGATTTGCAAATGTGCAGTAGCACACATGTTGGGTGTAGCTCCAGTGATCAGTTGGAATTCCATTTGGTATATGATGCTTCAAACATAATGAAAAATAATGAAATAAACCATATTTCCAAGGCAGAGTCCTCTCTGATTTTTTATTTTATTTTATACACAATACACTGGGTTATAAAAACAAACAAAAAAGGTTTTCAATTTTTTTTGCATGATTATTCTTAAAAAGCTCAGCACTGGCTTTTTACAATGCACTCAGTCTTCAAACCAGCTGAAAATAAAAAAGATATTTTTTTCAGGTTATGAGAAGAAAAACAAAAAAATAACAATAATTTTACCAAAAATGTTATAGAGACTTCTTGTCTGCATTTTCTTGAAAATTTCTTGTCAAAATCTTCAACTAACATCCGTGCTTTAAGCGTAAATCACCAGGTAAAGATACTGTGAGGCAACAAAATGTCTAAAGTCTCGGGTCTCTAAGAGAATGAGGGAATTGCTGATGTTCTGTCATCAGATTGGTTGAAAGCCTTGGCTGGGCCCAACACGTAATTATTGGATATGGGACCCTCCCTATGACCTGTGACATGCCCCAAATGTAATCCTAGCTATTTAAATTCTTAAATGTTAATATTTTCATTTCATTTTTAAGGCTGACCTCTGACCCTGCATCTCCTCTCCACCACAGCATAGTTTTCTTTATGTTTTATGTTTTCTTTTAATATTGCACTTAAGCATTGAAATCTCAAAAACAGATGATAATAGAGGCTTATTAGTTTTAGATTAATGACAAAAACCTTGAAGGTTAAAAAAAAGCAGAGATAAACATGGAAAATATAATAGTTCTGAGTCTACTTTAAATATAACAGCAGGACAACATACTACTTATAAACTGCTTATTTTCAATAGTATTGATAAAGCTGTGCTTGCAAACTTGAAAGAGAATAAAAAGTTTCAATGAAAGTTCACTGGAGACCAAAGAATGCCTTTATGCATGGCACCCATCATCAGGCATTATCCTCATGATCTATCCTTTACCTTAGAATAATCTGCTGCATTTGCTTCTGCAAGACTCACTTTTCTGAAAAAAAGGACAAAAATTCAACAGAAAAATGAAATGACTATAAAGATTTTGAAACAGTTATTTTCTTTTCCCCAAACACTAGAAGAAAAGCTTGTAACTCAAAAAGACAGCATAGGAAGCAAGATATCTTTGAAGTCATCAGATGTGTCTAAGTGTTTATTATCTGCAACTGATGTCATCAAAATTTGCTGCAGAAACTGGAATTGACCTGCCCATTGCTTCAGAAATACCTGATCTGAGGAAGCACTGAATGCTGCTGCTGTCAGTTCCTGCAGCTCCTGTCTTCACCTGAGAGTAAACAGCGCCCCCCTCTGGTTTATCAGCAGTCCCTGATAAGGTACATACACAAAACACTGAGACAAGAGCTTTGAAATCAAATCTGTTTGAACACACTATGTGTTGAATAAACTCACTCTTATTTTCCAATTGCTTTAAAGAAATGAGGGTGTAAGTCACATTTTGGAATTCATGTGGATCTGAAAGACAAACAGACTTCCTTCATTCAATTCATTCACAGGCCATAAGTAACCATTTCATGCGCATAGCAAAAAAAAAGATAACTATACCATCTGCAGGGTCCTCAGATGCTCTCAGACAATCAGAACCTTTATTCAACGAATGATAAACTTTATTTTAGTTTTGCTTTTTAATGGAAAAAGCAGGATATTATGACATTAAAGAACCAAAAAAGGGTTAAAATCAATGGAAATCCAAGGATTAGTGATAAGATATACTACAGTAATTCTTAAAGCTAATGATACTGACTAGTTTGAACACGAACTACTGTAAGAACCTCTGTTTTTTATCATTAAGCTGCTTGAATCAGTGTTAAGTGATTGGTTCAGCACTATTCTGTGTTTTCTGAAGTGATCACATCGAAACACATTGAAGAATGTAAACATACAAAAAGCTATATTCAAAAGAGATTTATGTACTCTTGATTTTTTTTTTCTTAATATATTTAGTAATGCTTTGAAATATTAGTACATTTAAGCTTTTGTCTGCTTGGAAAGAAATAGAAATATAACACTAATACAAGTGGATAAAAAAGTGTCACCTTTGAACGGCTTGAGGCGACACATAAGGATCAGGAATATAATAAAAACCCCACCGATGACTGTTCCAACAACCAACAGCAAAGGAAATGAAGAGCTTTTCACTGTTGTAAATAAAACATCTCTTAATAACAATGTCACCCATCAAAAGGATTTAACAGGTTATTTTCATGATTATTTCAATAACAACAGCAAGAATAAAATGCTTACTTTGCTCACCTTTTACTGCCATCCAGCTCTGTGGTGAAGCTTTTCCTGAATGTTCACACTTGTAGAAGCCTTCGTCTGACTGAGACACTGCAGAGATCTTCAGCTCCCCTCTGCTGTCATTTTGGACCAGTTTGTCATTGTGATAGAAAAACACATTGGAAAGTGTATTTTGTCCTCTGAGTCTGCAGCTCAGAGTAACAGAAGCTCCCTCAGTCACAGGATGGACAGGGCTCACCAGGAGAACATCTCCATCTGGAAAACAGTCAGAATATGAAGTTTCAGTCAGAAATCAGCTGCTGCAGACCTTTAGAAGAGTGAAATATAATAATTTATGTCACAAAAGTAAACAATGGGATCCCTCTATAGAGGCCAAAGCCCTTGATGCTACAATCACAGGTTTATGTAAAGGCCCTTTGCAGGTGTCTACCTGCCTCTCTCTTAACATCGTTTCATGTTAGCTGACTTTCAAATAAAGGCCACTAGTTTCAAAAAAGTAGTTTTTATTTTATTTTATTTTATTTTTTGTAGTTTTTAGACTGAAGCTGGCTACCGGGCCAGGGTGTACCCCAGCTCTCACCCATAGACTCCTGGGGCGAGGCACCAGATCACTGTGAGTCTGACGGGTAAGATGGATGGATGGATGGATGGATGGATGGATGGATGGATGGATGGATGGATGGATGGATGGATGGATGGATGGATGGATGGATGGATGGATGGATGGATGGATGGGTTATAAAAAGTCCAATGCTATTTAATATTGCTGCTGTTTTAAAGACATGTACTGATGGTTATTTACAACAAAATTAAAGAAGTAACAGAGTTTGTCATGAGAGGATTGCTACATGAAAATATTGATGGTTAATTTTCTACTTGTTGATTTTATTAGCAATATTTAGATTGAAAATTACAGCTAACAACTCTTTAGTTCAAATATAACTGTTAATATAAAAAACATAGAATACAATGAAGTCAATAAAAAGTGCTGTTTTGTTTGACTTTGAAAGTATTACATAAATCGTACAGGCTAGGTCTACAGAACTAAAGACACAGATTGTTACCATTACAAACAACAAAGTCTCACAAAAGTCTATTAATTCCTAATTTATAAAACAAGCATTTTAATTCTACTGTCATAACAATTTAATTAATGGAAGATTTCAGTATAACTTTAATGAAATAACCTACTTTCTACAGTGATGTTGACTGTGTTGCTGAACTCCCCTGATTCCGACTCACACCAGTACACTGCTTTATAGGGCCAGTCACTGCTTATGTTGCATGTGGGTGCATTCATTTCCCCCCACTCAGTGCAGTATGATACATTTGACCAGTGAGCTGTTAAGATCCTCACTCTACTCTCAGCAGAGTTTTCTCTGCAGTTCACTGTTACAGACTCAGAGGTGAAGTGTTGCTCTCTGTCAGGACTCACTGTGAGAGACACTGCTGGATGAGGATCTGGAAAACAGCATAGAACAAATAATTAATTCAAGACGATAAAACGCCTTCATCTAATTTGTATGAAAAAGCACTTATATCTTAAAAATCATCCTTACTGTTTCTTTAAAGTGTAAAAGGCTTATTTTTATATTTGGTTTTATAAAAACAAACCATTATCAAATCAGTTTTCATGTCCAAACTTCTCTTCTTCTGGTCATTTTTTTTTTCATGTACTTAATTTCAAGTATCCTATACCTAAATATTAAAAAAAAAAAATATCAGTGGTTCTGTCAGTCTTGAGCTGTCTGAATGATAAAAAAATATATATCCCACTAACACTTTATTAGTAACACTTTTCTGAATATGTTTACCCTCTGTCTATTGATTGTGTTTCTGATCTTTTTTAGAGTCACCTTTCTTTCATAAATTCCAACTAAAAAGTATAACAAGCATTTTTGCTGGGAGTTACACCATTAAATTCCCCACATCTAAGTAAAGGGTAGAATATTATTTTAAGTTTAAAGAAAGTCAAAATATAAAGAACTGTCAAAAATATTGTCAAAAAGTGAAGTATAAAGCGACCTCAATTTAAAGGTCATAAGAAAAAATCTAAATGAATTCAACATGTTCGTGTTAGATACCAAAAAACACAGGACAGAAAATAAAACTGACCTGCAGACCAGACAAATTCTGGTTCACCGTAATCAGTTAAAATCTCTGGGTTTCCAATTCCAGCTCTACATGCATATCCTGCTGTGTGTCTCTGTCCACGAATGATGTAGGAGTCCTCTACAGTCCCACTGATGCTGTCAGCCAGCAGCTCATATTTGTAGTAGCTGTGTTTTCGATCAGGAAGAGCTTTACACCAGTAGAACCTCCATCCTGTAGATGGAGGATCAACCTTACAGCTCAGATTAACTGAGGCTCCAGGACTCAGCCATGATGGAGACACAGTCAGGGAAGCCTTTGGTTCTGTTGGACAAAGAAATATATTAATTTTAATTTGAAAATTATTAGCTATAAAGTGTTAGATCTAAAGTCCATATATAATATATAAACAAATTATCACACTGTCTATATTCACAAATTTGTGGATAACTGCAATGTTTCACAATATGGTAGGTATCTTATAGCCACTTTTGAAGAGCTCTATGAAATTGTTAATCATTTATAAATTCTTTTCAACTTGTTACAAAAACTCAAAGCAAACTTCTTCCTTAAAGAATATTCCAAAATAAAAACAAATGGTGGAACCATATCTGCCACAGTTCTTGGTTCTTTGATTTTTTTGGGCTTCTGTTGTTGTCACTATCTCTTTCTATGTGTATTTATAGTCTGGCTGCTGCCTTTTTTGCTCATCCATTGTTTACCAATGTCTTTATTTATTTGCATGATTTCTTACATTTAGAGCATTCTATTAGATTACAGCCTTGATAATCTTTTTCTATGAGCCCATTAATTCACTTGGCACTGAGCTCCCTCCTTAAACATTTGAGTCTGTAAATAAGATGACCTGCCAATGGAATGAGTATTATTACCCTTAATAATAGTTAATAATAATTAATTATTATGCACTTGAAACAAGAGCCTCCTGTTGTTTTCTATCATAATATCTATTTCCTTATTCCATTGTTAAAGTGTCTCACCTTTCTGCTTAATATAAATAAAAACACTTATTTTGAGAAAATTTGGCTTAGGTTTTTTATTTTTTTTGCATGGAATCTCCTTAGCTGTTGTCCATCCTCACCTGTTTTTCTCTTCAGTCTCTCTCTGTGTATTTTCTCTTTGGTTTTTTCTTTTCTTTGCTGAAACCTCTGGCCAATATGTGCATCATGATTCATGGTTTTGCACTTGTGTCCCTAATTCTCTGCCTGGTTCTCTATATAATCAGATTTATTTTTTTATTTTGTTTTTTTTTATTTTCTACAGTAAAGAACTTCATTTTTTCACTACCACATTTATTAAACCCTGCATTGGATCTTTCTTTCCCCAAACCATGACAATGTCCTTATTAAAAGCTGCTAAAAATGCTGTTAGTTAGTATCATGTTCCCTTTCTCTTCTCAATTAGGATTTTTTGTATGAGGTATTCTTTTGCTGTTTGTCTGAACTGATCTGATACATAATGAGGCTGCCTGATATTAAAACTAGAAGCTTCCTGAAAATAAATGTTCACCTTATTGAAAAAAATGCCTTAATTTCAAAAATCCTTTTTAATTTTGCTAAAAAAGAAACTCCTAATTTAAAGGAAGAGTTTGAGACACACCTTTAAAATTAAAAACGTTATAATCATTAACATTTAATAAAGTTTTATTTAATCTACTGCAAAATATGTTTTCAGCTTGTAGAAAAGGAAAATGTCAAATAAAGTTAAATTATTTACTATATTTACTATATTACTATATTTAAATAATCTTAAATAACAGTAAACAGTAATACATAATATAGATGTAATTTTTTTCTGAATCTGGTTATATTAATAGATTTCTAAGACCTTACTGTGTACAGTGATGTTGACTGCATTGCTGAAGTGTCCTGTTTCAGACTCACACCAGTACACTGCTCTACTGGACTCAAGACTTTTAATGGTGCAAAAAGAGCCAGTCATTGTCCCCCAACTGCAGCAGTCAGATAAATATAATGAAATTCCAGTTTTTTCAAACCTCCTAACTCTCCACTTAGCAGAATTTCCTTTACAATTCAACAGGACATTTTCTATGCTGAAAACCTTCAGTTTGTGAGGACTCAGGGTGAGAGATGCTGCTGAATGAGGATCTGAAATAAAAAAGGAGAGAGACACAAATCAAAGATAAAGACAATGAAAAGATCACTCATAGTTAGAGTAGAATAGAATAGAAAATAATTGAATAGAAAATCAATTCATTGTACCATAGTGGGGAAATAGTGGTGTTTACAGCAGCAATGGTTATAGTGAAAGTGATTAAACAATGTGCACCTTAGAAAAGTGTATAAAGATAACAGGAAAATAACCAAATAAAACAAACTGAGTATTGTACAGTGTTTTTTTAAAATACAAATACTCTGTATCTGGAGAACATAATAAATAACAGCTGTGGACATTTTTAGAGTAACTGATATGTGAAAAACAGCAGCAACACCAGAGATGTGCAAAAAATGACAGCAGCATGTGTTTTAACTGACTAAGACAGAAACTGTGCAAAAATCAGCATCAATGTAACAAGATATTGAGTTTGTTGGGAGCAGTAATGCTTATAAAGTCTTACAGCTGTTGGGCGGAAGGATCTGTGATAACGCTCCCTGGTGCATTTAGGGTGCAGCATGTGACTGAAGGAGCTTTAGTTATCAACTTTGCAAAGATTTATTCTACCCAACGGTGGTGTTATGTCATGCCAATTCAGAAAAATAATTTTCTCACTTAGTTTTTCAGAACTCCCCCATCACAATACGTTATTTCACTTCTTGTTTTTATAAAACTATTGTACCTTCTTACAATATTGCACTTTTTAGATGTTTAAACTTTGAAAAAAAAAACCAGAGATATCCATATTTTATTGTGTTCCTAAGGAATGTGAGAAAAATCATCCTTCCGTACATATAACATGACTGATAGTTTTTTTAATCCAAATTTCTGTTTACAAATGGTCTTTGGTGATTATATCATAAATAAAGAATATAAATACACTGATGAAAGTGGAAAACTGACCTGCCGACCAGGCAAACTTTGGTTCACTATGATCAGTTGAATACTGTGGGTTTTCTCTTTGAGCTCTACATGCATATCCTGCTGTGTGTCTCTGTCCATGAATGATGAAGGAGTCCTCTACAGTCCCACTGATGCTGTCAGCCAGCAGCTCATATCTGTAGTTCTCCTGGGAGCGATCAGGAACAGCTTTATACCAGAAGAACCTCCAATCTACAGATGGAGGTTTCACCGTACATTTCAGAGTTACTGAGGCTCCAGGGCTCAGCCATGATGGAGACACAGTAAGGACTGTCTCTGGTTCTGTTCGACAAAGCAATACAGTTTTTTAATGATAACATGTGCTATATATTGTGCTAGGCCTTAGTAGCATTGCTAAGATATTCTAATATAGCAATAGCTCGAAATATTATAACTTATAATTACAGAAAATACTTGTTTTAGCATACAACACTTAACAACAGTATTTTACTCCTTAGGTTGGTACTTTCATTAATAGAAAACAATGACAAAAAATATAAGAAATATTTCATCTTAGATGTCTTTGTTTAGTATTAATATATTACACAAAGGAAAATAGAACAAAACTCCAGAGTATATATTTTTTAGTTTAGCTGAAAAATAAAGTCAATTAAACAATAACTGAAATTAATGGGGAAACAGCTTATTTACATACTATGTAAGGTGACGTTGACTGCATTGCTGAATTCTCCTGATCCAGACTCACACCAGTACACGGCTTCACTGGGCCAGCGACTGTTTACTCTGCATGAAGATCCAGTCATCGTTCCCCAATTGGAGCAAACTGATAAATAGGCTGAAAATCCGGTTATTTCAAACTTCCTCACTCTCCAGTCAGCTGAGTTTCCCTGACAGCTCATTTGGACATATTCTAAGATGAAAAGTTTCTTTCTGTCAGGTTTCACAGTGAGAGATGCTTTTGGAAGAAGACCTGACATTAGCAAATGAAAAAAATGAACAAAATAAGTAAAATAGGAATTCATTTGCATCATCCGTATTTACTGTTTCTTTCCAATCATAGCACTGCTAGCAATCTATAAAATGTTGTAAATTAACAAACATTACAGATAAAATCTGTGATCAGAAATTAAAATCTGATTATGCAAAAAACATAGTTAACTTGGAAGAAAAAAAATTTATTAATACAATTTCATGAAGTATGAAAATTAATATGTGTTATCAAGTAGTATTGCTTCACCCAAACATTTGTTTAGCTGACAAAGGGAAACTCACTGACCTGCAGACCAGACAAACTTTGGTTCACTGTAATCAGTTAAACTCTCTGGGTTTGCTCTTCCAGCTCTACATGCATATCCTGCTGTGTGTCTCTGTCCATGAATGATGTAGGAGTCCTCTACAGTCCCATTGATACTGTCAGGCAGTGGCTTATATCTATAGTTATTGTTCTATAGATCAGGAACAGCTTTATACCAGTAGAACACCCAATCAGGAGCTGGATATTTAACCTTACAGCTTAGAGTGACTAAGACTTCAGGGCTGAGCCATGATGGAGACACAGTCAGGATCGGTCGCCATGCTGTTTGGAGAGAGATTATCATATATTTATTTTTTATTTTATTTTAAGTGCTCAAACTTTAAAATTTCACATGTTTAGATATCAATCTACAGTAGTACATAATTGAGAAGTGGGAGGAACATTCTAAATGTTGTTTAACTTTTTTTTTATAAAGAGAGGCAAGAATTTCTTGCAAGCTCGTTTCATTTTCTAAACCAGTGCTAACATTTACTTTAAAACTGTAGTCATGTAAGTAGCTCTCTGGTGCTTTGTGGGTTTGGGGTTTTGCAGACTTCCTGTTTTGCTTGCAACATAATATATGGCCTCTTTTTAGCTTTTTTAACTTGTTGACATTGTTTTTTTTGTCATTCATTCATCTTCACATAATTTATATAGTCAAGCCCTTGAGGAAATAAAATATCCTTTTCTCACCTGAAGAACCGGCAGAAAGCCTTTTCAAAAACCTATGAATATGGCATTAAAAACTGTGACTATGGCTAATTGCCATCAATTGGCCAAAAACTACAGACAAATATATCACTTGAAATTATTTTCTGAGGAATATTCATAAATAGAATATGCTTTTCAGACCTGAAGAACCGGCAGAAAGTCTTTTCAAAAGTCTATGAATATGGCATTAGAAACTGTGACTATGGCTGATTGCCATCAATGAGCCAAAAACTACACACAATTATATGAACTAAAACTATTTTCTTAGAATATCCATAAATAAATATGAATGCTAATTCGCAATTGGCCTAATGACTCATGGTTATAACAATGTAGGTTATTAAAATGATTGTTTAAGTGTCTATTTAAAAACATACATGACAAAGAAATCCTAGATGTACACAAGATGCCCTTGCCAATTGTGGTTATTCTGAATAACATCTAAAGAAAAGGACTGCCACAAGCCACATTGGAGACACAAAAAACATGAGGAAGCAGGTGCCCTGGTTAGGGGACAATATCTTTTCAAACGTTTTGACCTATATATAAAATCATATGTATCCCCTCAATGAATCATCATCAAAAAAGTGGGGGAGTGATTTTTTCAACAGTGCTTAAAATGTGTGACAGAGTTGACTGAATTAAATTAAATTCAGTTTATTTATATAGTGCCAAATTCACAACACATGTCATCCCAAGGCACTTTACAGTTTAACCAGATCATACAGTCAATGATGATACATAAAGCTAAATAAAAGGCTGTCCTGGTGGAAAACTTGTTAGAGGTTTCAAAATACTTGACATTAGGGTGAAGTTGACCTTGCAGAAGAATGAAAAACCTAAAAGATATATCAATGCAACAATCTTCAATACAACAGTTGAGATCGAAGCATCAATGTTAGTCTTGTAGAAATTCAAAATATAAAACAAACTGAGAATCTGTGGCAAGGCTTGAATATTGATGTTCACAGACAGCACCATTCCAGTCTCACTAAGCCTGTGCTAAAAATAATAGTCACATTTCAGTAGATAGGGGTACAGAAACACAATTTAAAATAAATTTTAAATTTACACTTAGTTTACATTTAGTTGCAGCACAAATTAGTTGTATGAATGATTTGCTTTGGGAGGCAATTATTCTAATTTCCATAATAAAAGCCTTTTTTTAAAATATTTACTAGTTTTTCTATATTTCTGACAGATGAGAAAAAATTAAAAGCTTAAGGATATAAAATATTTTAATGGTCAGTTACAAGTGTTAATAGTGTTGGAATATGGTTGTTTGATTTTAACTTAAGAAGGATAAATGATAAGAAAAAAATTTAACAGAGAAAACAATCTGATAACCAATTAACAGAAGAACTAAAGTCTGTTTAGTTACCTTGAATGTTTCCACAGCAGAGCAGTAAACTGAAAACTTAAACAGAAATGTACAGTGATTGTATTAGCTGATAATGGAAAACAGAAATTCAGTAAGATATTAAATGTAGTGCTTAAATCCCAATCTGAACCAAAACAAAACAGCAGTGAAAAAGCTGGTGTGTGCTCTATATACTTTACTGTTCTAGTGTGTATTTTTAAACTATATCAAAGAGGGAAAGTATTATACTTACAGTGTAGAGTTGGAACAAAGAGCAAGGTGTGGCCCATCTTCCTATCGAAAACTGACAAAATTATTTGGAGAAATATTTACATTTTTAGAAAAAACCCATGCTCGAACTAAAGCATATAGAGAGAGCCTTATTTCCAATAAGAGATCAGAGGTTTTCTAAACAAAATTTTCAAGTACTTCTCTTTCCTTCTTTTTAGTACTTTGCCAGTACGTCTGCAGTGGGTTTTTTTCTGCAGACCACTCTCACACTTCCTCTTTCCGCACTTTGTGACCAACAGCTAAGAAGTGCAAAGAATCTCTTTTTACACAGCTAAAAATGTGTTTAGTGCTTGCATTTACAACCTTATGCATTTGTTAGATTATTTTGCATGCTGAAAGATTTTTTACAGTGTTTTACAAAACAGTTTTTTATTTTACATGCAGAACACATGCTGCTTGGCATTGGGTGTAAATATTTCTAGACAACGATAAGGTCGTCTTACAGCTTCACAAATGTGCGAGGAGACAGATAAAGACAATACAATTAGATAGATCAGAGCTGTGTTTGTAATTCTATGTGAATCCTCTGATTTTCAATGAAGGTTAACTTTTTCGATATCATTCCAGTAGAGAAGTAATATATCAAACACTATCTCTGCGTCTCCTGTCTTGTGAGCTTCAAGCTAGTAAGAAGAAACAATTCACCTAAAAAGATGTGAACTTAAACTTGCCCTTAGATCATTGTCTTAATTTTTCGATGAAAGAAGGTGATGTTGCTGCAAAAGTCAAATAAGTGCGTGGGAGTGTGAATGGTTCAAAGTTACCTTCTTGTAAATGCAAGTATGGACCACAACCCTAGGTCTAGTCTCTTATGTTTCCTGTTTCAAGCTTTTTGACTACTGAGGAAATGTTGCATTACTTTATACCTCTTTAGCTCAAACCAAACATACATCTAAATAGTTTTAGAGACAAGTTATAAATCTAAATCATTATACCCAAACTTGTTCATGTTTTTGGTAGATTATATTAAACAAGTACATTCAAACATTTCTTTTTTTTTTTTTTTGAGAAAGGAATCTTTCTAAATTTGAGAAAAATATATATAAAAAATATTAATATCAAAAATTGTTATAAATATATTTTGGCATGACAGCAGTCAAATCCTTTGTTCTGTTTTGCAGAATGTCTTCCTGTCTTTATTGGTATTTTTATTATTTATCTTAGAGGATGTTCTTCATTACCCTAATCACCTGCTCCCTCTACAGAGGTAAAATCATATTTCTGTGAAGCAAAATTAATAAAGGAGTAGTTTGAAATTTAATTTAAACCTGAACAGAGTTTCCTACTGCCTTATAACACATGACACGATTCTGCTGACATATTTTGGCAAGGATAACTCTAAGTTAGTGGTTTCTACAGTTGTGTCTTTTTTCAGTTTTTTAGAGCTACTCAACATAGATGTAGATAGTTTAATTTCCGATCATAATGATTTGTCCACCTTAGTTTCAAAAATAACAAAAAAAAGACATAAAATAGAAATATGATCTGTACAGCAAATACAGAAAGTACTTTCTAGACTTTTTTTATTTATTTTTTTATTTAGCTCTCTCTCTCTCTCCCCTATATATATATATATATATATATATATATATATATATATATATATATATATATATATATATATATATATATATATATATATATATATATATATATATATATGTGTGTATATATATGTATATGTACATATATATATACATATACATGTATATATATGTACACATATATATTTTTAACGGTATTCATTGATCTTACCTCAGAGTTTTTTGCTTGGAGGTGGGACGTAATTGTACAATGATTGTAAATTCATAGTAAATTAATTTGTTTGCATTATTGTCACAGTAAATTGCTGGTCAAATTTAACACAACATACAATTACAGTTGTAAATCTACACTAATTTACAATCAACTTCTACATTACTTTCACAGTACACTGTAAAATTACAAGTTTATATTGTAACAATGTCCAGCAAAATGCTGTAATTGACAACTAATGTACTGTAATATCACAATATCTTTGTCGTTCAAGCTATAGAATTATGGTATATAGTGCTTTTACAATAAAGCATTGTAATATCACAGATATGAAATTACAGTAATTTGCTGTGAGTATATTTCACAGTTTACTGCTGTAATCTTTACTGTGAAAGTCATGCAAAACATATCCAATGCTAATTTACTGCTAATGAAAATTAGCAGTAAAATGTTTTCAGTGTAGCTGATATGCCGTTTAATGGTATGGCACTTACATATTCAGTATGTACCTTTTCATGCATGTATACCAGAGTGGTAGTCCTTGGGAGTGTGTGGGACTTGAACTCAGAACCTCCGAGTCCCAAGGACAAGGCTCTAACCACTAGGAAACCAGTCCCCTGAACAGATGATGACTAGCTACAACGTAGCTATAGCTGCACTGTGGCTTACTGAAGCAAGGCTGCCGTACACGGGCACCACAACACCTTCTGACAACCATCTGTATGCAATGTGGGTGATGTGTCATGCCCAAAGAAACAATGACACCGAAAGTCAAAGTTGGAGTTTGACTGGTGACCCTTTTGTTGAAAGGAAAAATCCTGAATTCAATGCTACTGTCGCCCCCAACAAGGATAGCTTTTAAAACTTCATGTTGACATGTGACATGGTGGGGATTGACAAAAAAAAGAGAATCAAGACAGACAAGGGAAATAGCAATATTGATAACAGTGTGTCTGTCCGACTGGACGTTAAAAGAGACAGAAGCTGACATACTGAACAAACATAGAAGCGCTGTATGTATAAATATGTATAAATACTTTCTATGGTAGATATAGCAAGAGTAACTAGCTCAACAGGTGGCTCAATCTTGAAAAGAAACAGTGGGTAGATGAGCACTTAGTCAGGTTACATGTTTAAGGAATGAAAGAGAGAGGATACAGAAGGAAGCAGAGTGATGAACTTTATTGTCTGATATCAATTTATTCCCTTCAAGATGAGGTGACTAACTCTGGTTCAAATACAATAACTTCTGTTTTTTCTCCAATTATGAGCAGAAAGTTAAGTCATATAGGTTTTTTTATGTATTGAAGACATGCCTGTAGTCTTTGATAGGGGTTAGTTTCCTCAGGATTTCTGGACATAACTCTGGAGCATGTAAATGATTTATCATTAGCTTGAACAAACTGAAACCTTTCAGATAAATTAGTCTTATGCAAGCCAAGTGCTGTTCCTTTAATCCATACAGAACGTCCATATCTTTCCGAAAGAATATTATGATAGAATGTATCAAATCCAGCATTGGGATCTAGCAGTACAAGTTCAAATAAAAGTTTATCTTAGGCAATGATTATGGAGCCTAGGCAGTTCAACTGCATAAACTGATTACTCGCCTTCATCCGTCTACGACACAGACAATCAGCTTTGAACCACACCTCCACACATGCCAATTAGCATCCAAAGTTTATCCTAAAAGGCCTCCGATCCGCAACTCTTCTGCTACCTATTGCATAGGTGGTGATTGAGCTGTGTCAGACTTCATTCAGATGACCCCGTGTTACGGCTCCCCCCCTTTACTGGGGAGAGAGGGAAGTAACTTGACAGCCACAAAAAAATTCAGAGACCAAGTGAATGTTAGAAAAGAAAAATCAGGGATTTATTGGTTACAGAAAATCCCAAGCAACTTATACTAATGGTGGGGGAGAAAGGGACGATTAGGTGGTGCCAAATCAAAGAAAATAATAAAAACAAAAACAGGGCCTACCTACGGTCTAAGCTACATAAAACAAATGAAACAATAACCCTGCTTAACTAATCTAACAAAAAGATTCACCAAAACTTTACAAGGGTGGCATCCACCTACTTACCTTGTGTGTTTAACAGAAATATTCCTACGTGATGAGATATACAGGGTACCCCAACCTTACCTTGTCCACTAACTCCCACCAGAGACCATTAGACACACAGAACAAAACATGCAGCAAGCAAGCCAAGGAAAAAGGGGTAGGATCTCTAAGTGGCTTGCTTATATAGGACCTCCCTGGATCCTGATTGGTCCAAAGGTGGAGAGAATCAATCAAGGGAAGAAGGATCCCAGCTTCTGCTACCTGTGTAGAAGCAAAGGGGAGGGGGGGGGAGGGGAAAGAAAAACAAACAGCCTGGCAGGCATGTAACACCCCCACCCTTATAAGTCCAAACATAAATGTTTGGAATGCACAAAAATAAAAAACCTTAAGCTTAAAGGGCACGTGACAAAGCATCTGCCAACACATTCTCCGACCCTTTCTTGTGGTAGATTTTAAGGTTGTATTCCTGAACGACTAAAGCCCACCGCATAAGTCTTTGATTCTGGTTGTACATCCTGGAAAGAAAGACAAGTGGGTTATGGTCTGTAAAGACAGTTATGGGTTTCATACTCAAGCCGAGGTAGGCTTCAAAATGCTTTAATGCCAAAAGTAGTGCAAGCGCTTCCTTCTCAATAGTAGAATATCTACTTTGATGATGAGTAAACCTTCTTGAGAAGTAACTTACAGGGTGCTCTATTCCATCTTTATCATCCTGTAGAAGAACAGTTCCTACCCCAACAGCACTGGCATCAATGTCCAGTTTAAATGCCAGACTGAAGTTTGGGGCAGAAAGAACAGGAGAACAAGTGAGCAATCCTTTAAGTTGTTCAAAAGCATGCTGACATTCATCAGACCAAGTAAAAGGTTTAGAGGGGCTTGTCAAAGTTGTTAAAGGGGCTGCTACAGTGGAAAAGTTTTTGCAAAAGCAACGGTAGAATCCAGCCATGCCCAGGAATCGGCGGAGCTCTCTTCTACTGGTAGGAACTGGAAAGTCAGAAATGACTTTGATTTTAGCATCCACAGGACATACCTTTCCTCCCCCAACCTGTTGGCCAAGATAGAGAATGGTAGCTTTGCCAAACTCACACTTTGAAAGATTGAGTGTCAGTGAGGCAGCTGAAAGGCGTTTGAAGACCTCAAGCAAAGTGGCAAGATGACTAGACCAGTCATTTCAATACACAACAATGTCATCTAGATATACCCGGCAGTTTGGCACATCACCCAGTACTTTATTTACAAGCCTTTGAAATGTGGCCGGAGCATTACACAGCCCGAAAGGCATCACTGTGTACTGGAGAAAACTGTCCGGTGTGACAAAAGCTGATATGTCAGAGGCTTCTTTTGTTAGGGGCACCTGCCAATATCCTTTCAGCATGTCAAGTTTAGTGACAAATGTTGCTGGTCCAATCTCATCTATACAGTCTTCAATGAGAGGCAAAGGGTGTGCATCAAGGACTGTTACAGCATTCACTTTGCGAAAGTCTGTAACGAACCTTGAACTTCCATCAGCCTTCATGTCCAACAAACATGGAGAACACCATGGGCTATAGCTTGGAATGGCAAGTCCATTCTCAAGAAGATACTCAACCTCCCTTTTCATGATCTCCCTCTTGGTGGGGTTGACACGATATGCCCTCTGCTTTATATGTGCAGGATTGGTAAGAACAATGTCATGAGACACCACACTAGTTTGGGTAGGAACATCCCCAAACAGACATGGGAAGTCAAAAAGGAGTTTTTTAATGTCCTCCACTTGGCTATCTGATAAATGGGATAGATAACTGGGCAGGTTAGCTAGTATTTCACTATTGCTAAGTCTTGCAACCTGTGGTGGGTCTTTGCCCATTACAACATCCTCCCCAGTCAACTTTGAAATGCAGGATACAGGGGAAACTGCGTCAACTTGACTCTGGGCTGGTTGATCAGTCACCCTGGAATGATACAATTTCATCATATTAACATGACAAAGCCTGGTCTTGCGACGGCGATCTGGGGTTTGGACAACGTAGTTTGTTTCACTAACTTTCCTTTCTACCACATATGGTCCTGAAAACTTTGTTTCCAACGAAGAACCAGGGATGGGTAGTAGGATCAAAACTTTATCACCAGGATGAAACTCACGAGTGACCGCTTTCTGGTCGTAGTGCCATTTCATTTTGACCTGCTTTGAAGTCAAGGCATTCTGAGCAAGAGAGCAAGCTGTTTGAAAGCGCTCTCTCATCTTCGAGACATACTCTGGAATACTTTTTACAGAGGGAGAGGGTGAAACTAGCTGGTCCTTAAGGACATTTAGAGGTCCCCTAACCTCATGTCCAAACACAAGTCCAGCAGGACTGCAACCTAAAGTGTCCTGCACAGTTTCACGCACAGCAAACAACAAAAATGGGATACCTTCATCCCAGTCCCTCTCTGTTTCCATACAGTATTTTTGCAGCATTGTCTTTAATGTCTGGTGGAATCTTTCTAGTGCACCTTGGCTTTCAGGGTGGTAAGAGCTTGAGGTGACATGCTCTATCCCCCACTGTTTTAGTGCCTGGGCAAAGGTTCTAGACTTGAAGTTGGTGCCCTGGTCCGTTTGGACAACCCTAGGAAGACCAAACATGGAGAAAAACTTTACCAGAGCTTTGATGACCACGGAAGCAGTGATCCTCCTCAGGGGCACGGCCTCAGGAAACCTTGTGGATGCACACATCATCGTCAAGATGTACTGGTTTCCACTTCTTGACTTTGGCAAAGGCCCCACACAATCCACAATCACCCTTCCAAATGGTTCACCCATTACTGGAATTGGGCACAAAGGAGCAGGAGGTATAACCTGGTTTGGCTTGCCTGCAACTTGACAAACATGGCATGTATGACAGTAACAAGGAAAAAGGGGTAGGATCTCTAAGTGGCTTGCTTATATAGGACCTCCCTGGATCCTGATTGGTCCAAAGGTGGAGAGAATCAATCAAGGGAAGATGGATCCCAGCTTCTGCTACCTGTGTAGAAGCAAAGGGAAGGGGGTAGGGGAAAGAAAAACAAACAGCCTGGCAGGCATGTAACACCCCGTTTCAATGCGAAAGTGAGCTTTGGATCCTTTGAGACACCTGTTGATCCACGCAATGCTCCAAACATTTTTCTGTGTTTGCCATCAGCAGTAAGCTGGCTCGCTCTGTGTTCAGCTTGCTGACACAAATTCTCTTCAGGTTAGATGTATTGCTTCAAGGCTCCAGATGGTTTTTATACAATTTTCACTGTTAATTATGTCAGGGCAATTTAATCAGCAGATTGTGCGTTGCTTTTGATGGATGAATCAACATCGTTCCTATGTGTCTTTGAGTCCATTATGATGTCAATTTCAACTCATCCTTTGTGTTAGGTTTATTCAATGATGATTATAAAATTAATGTCTGTGTATGCTTATGAAACATTTGAGCAAGTAGATGCTTCACTTTGTCTTGTGATTCAGTCAGGAGACCACCCTGCCTTGTGATTCTGGTGGAGCATCCTGTCTTTATAAACTGATCAATTGTTCTGTCAGAACAATACTGTTTTGTAACCATGTGTTATGTTCTGTTAATAAAGCGCTCTGTAGAGGAGATCCTGGAGAGACAAGAGTGTTTGAGTCTTGGGTGCAACTCTGTCTCTCCTCCTGCAGGAAGCTGTCTGAAAATCCCTTACTGTGTATTTCAGTTCTTCTTTTACAAACCTACATTTTTGAACCCAACACTCATCACACTGATTCCAATTTTAACATAGTCTGAATTTAGAAACCAAAGTTTTTGTGGTTATAAAGGAAAGTATTTTTTTCCTATTGTCTCTGACTTAAATTAAATCATTTGAACCTAATATTGAACCTAATATTTCAAATATATTTAAATTATAATGTTTTGGTCTAACCACCAGAAAACTGTCCTCACCCAGTCAATCAAGCAAACATTGGTTAAGCCCGCATCATCCATATATTAGATGGATAAATCTGGGATTACTGGAACCCAAATTCCTTAATTGGACTTAATAAATCCGTTGAATAATTTTATTTCACCAGGCTAAACAAGGACCTAGTGAAATTGTTAGCTGGGTAAATATTTGTGACGGTGCTGTCTATATTATTTAAAAAAAAAAAACAAAACAAAAAAAAGCTTGCTTTTAGGTATTGCGTTTAACATAACATCAAGTCTTCACATCACTTCATCGCATAGATAGGGTGAACTTCCTGGTGCATGTGTCATCACTCTAAATGATAAGTTAAGCTGCAGCCTTCTCTTTACAGAGGCATATCGGCTTATCTTCTTTGTCAGCGCAGTCGAGGTGGAGATGTATTGATCCCCTAGCAGACTCAGTTTTAATGATCTTTAAACAAAATCATGGGTCATTTTCAAGCCTCGTGGAGTCATTGCAGATTTAACTTTTGGGAGAATTCCTCATTATTTAGAGACCCTGTAGGAAGCGAATAATGTGTCTGCTGCTTCTGGTTGGTGATTATGTAGTCACTACATCTAGTATCACAGATCATCATCAACTGCATTTCTCAATGGCAGCACACTCACAGGCATTACCTCAGCACATTGTTTCCATCTAATCTGCAACTCACATAATGCCAAAGTGCTGAAAACACTTGTCAACTTGAGAGTTCCAAAAATAAAGCATTAACCATTCATGGTTCGTAACCCCAAGCCACCAGCAGACCTGCACCAGTATACCACCATCAATGCTGCCATTAGTGTTCCTGATTGCACTCACATTCACAAAACCTGACAATAAATCCACCACTGCTGTGAAGTTTTTCTCACATCTCTTCCCAGTTATTCCCATGGGGCCTGCAGCATCCATTAAGATCGAATCTCAAAGAATGGTGCTCTTGATGGTCAAGCTATCAGTATGCTGCCCCCAGCACTGTATTGACCCGTATTTCACAGTCCCGTAGCTTGTGTCCAATGTGTTTTAGAGTTGTCTTCTCTCCAAAGCCTCTCCTTGTACTTCAGAGCCTGGGATGGATGCAAAGTACTAGCTACTAGCTTTAATGCAACAGTTTTTCAGGTTCCTCTCCTGTGGAACCAACTACCAGTTTTAGTCCGTGAGGCAGACACCCTGTCTACTTTTAAGGCTAGGCTTAAAACTTTCCTTTTTGATAAAGCTTATAGTTAGGGTGGCTCAGGTTATCCTGAGCTATCTCTATAGTTATGCTGCTATAGGCTTAGACTTCTGGAGGACATAGGGACCCCCATTTCATCATTCTGCTTCATTCTCTCACTGTTCTCCTATTCTGCAGAATCTGTTAGTTCAATCTCTAACCTTCTGCACTCTCTGCTTTTCCTCAGATAGCTTTGCCTCGTCTGTTCCTGTTTGGCTGTGACGCCATCCTGGAGAGGGTCGTCAGCTGTGCTGCTTCCATCAACACCCTTGTTTATAGATGTTGGAGATCTGCCTGTTTTCCAGTGTGGTCCTGTTTCTCTGACCGTGACTGAGTGGATGTGCTCTCTTCATCCTCTGGCATGGGAGCTGGCTCGGAGCTCGTCTGCCTGGCTGTGTGTTTCCTGGACGGGGCCGCCTTTTACAGCTGCTTTTTGTGTCTCTGCTTCTGTCTCCTTGAACCCCAGTCGGCCTCGGCAGATGGCCGCTCATACTTAGCCTGGTTCTGCTGGAGGTTTCTTCCTGTTAAAAGGGAGTTTTTCCTCTCCACTGTCGCTACAAGCATGCTTAGTGTGAGGGATTGTATTTGAGTCAATGAGTCAATGCAATCAACTGGTTTTCCTTAGATAGAAAACTTTGTATCAATTTGACTGTATGATCTGGTTGAACTGTAAAGTGCCTTGAGATGACATTTGTTGTGAATTTGGCGCTATATAAATAAACTGAATTGAAATTGAATTTTTATCATATAGGTAATTAGTTGTCGGTGACTAGAAGGTCACAAGGATTTTGTTTTAATGAGTTAAGACTAGGGCAACCCTTAAAAACTTCCAAAAATTTGATAGACTACCCAAAAGCCATCTCTTTCCCATCTTTGAGTGTCTTATTTATGGGAATTGCTCAAAAACTCAATGTCCACTACATTTTACCATGCTTTATTATATATTCTCTTTGCAGGTTATCAACATAGCAAAATAAAGCAGAGTTTGAAATAATAAGAACCTGATATAAATGTCACTTATTCTTTATAACATGAATGCAAAGTAACTATCAAGTAGACTTCAAATATTATAATTTGGGCAGCAGATGAATTCAATTTCAGAATAGATGGCATCACTTTGTGTTCTGGGATCTTCACAATCTCTATTATCCCAACTTGACCTTGAACTGTGCCACTTTCTTCGGCTCTTCTCGTCAGCTCCTGGGAACAAGTTAAGATAATCCATTATTTCACAGAAATCACTAATTTCCTATGGAAACATGAAAATAATTCTTTCAAGGGAAAACTGAAGAAAGAAAATGTCCACTAAAAACCTGTTAAGATTTTGGGAATAAATCCAAGTTAAAACCAATTACTAATAATTCCTTCAAACAGACTTTAGCTCAACTGCTCTGGCCAGAACACAAACACAAAAGAATTCTTCTGACTACAAGGTGGGAAATTGATTAATCAATTTAAATAGAAACAAGACTGGTCCATTCCTGACTTAGTTCCAACGAAATTTCAAGGGTTCTTCTTTTTTTTTTTTCCCTGGTCACACTCCGTTACCTTCTCCCTTGCAATAGAAAAACTAAGCAAAGATGAGCAGGACACATCTCCTTTTATCCACTCATTGCAGTCCATTGCAGTATGAGAACCTTTCTTTCTCTTTGTTGAACCATAAAAGGCATAAGAATCTTTCTCGGCCTACTAGGAAGCCGGCATCACTCATAAGTAAGTTGAGTACTTTGCTTGCAATACACACTTCATTGGTCAGAGGAGGACGTGGTCCATTTATGGCCCTTAGTTGGTTTGCACTGTAAACTAATTTGTCCTAATTGCTGGTTCACTTGGAATCTCTAAAGTTTAACAATTATTAGGTGTTCAAAATATCAATCATTACATCCATTTTTATTTTATAGATATATCACAGGTCATTCTAGTTTAATTACATTGTTACATATTGCAAAAAAAAGAATCAATTTAAACTTTCTTCATCAGCTAATAGGAAAGACCTGTCAGCCACACTCTGCACTGCCTCCTTTTCAGGTAGTTAAAAAAATGTTTTGATTCTTTGTAAACAGTACAGTAAACATTTAATTTTACTCAATAACCACACATGGGTGCCTCAGACTCCTGGGTGTGGACAGGAAGCAGGATGTTTTGCAAGCCCATCAGCACATCCTGTTCCGACCTACTGTTTTGCTGCATGCATACAGTACAGTACACAGAGTTTTGACATCTTAAACAATCCCTTTAACTAATTCCTGTTGTCTACTCCACCTTAAGATGAAACAATGACAGATGTCATTATGAGGCACCTAAGCTTACTGTATGATTGTTCATCTATCACAGCAGGTTTTGCTGGCAGGCAGGATCCTTTAACTGAGGTGACAACCCCCTTCTTCTTTTTGCTGACGATAGATGTTCATGCTTCATTCTTTTAATTATGAGGATTTTTTGTAATGATTCCTTGCAGCAAAACATGCTTACCTCACCTCATTCTTGTGGTACTTTGAGAAGGGCCTTTTGATCCTGAAATCCTAACAAGCAGTCTGTCTTGCACCACATCTGGAGAATTCTCTTACTAAAGACACTCTGTTGTTGTTAAAAAAAATCCTAAGAAGAGGATGCTCAATGTTGTCAATAATGTTCTTCCCCTTTTGAAGACATTTTCTTTCAGAAATAATCTCCATAGTTTCTAGAAGAGTTCATAGAACAGAGCTGGCCTTCTTAATTAGCTTGTTGAGCTTTTTTAAAACGACACTAGAAAGTGACTAGTTAGGTATAAAGTTTAGAAGAATATGACACAATCAGATTTCAAAAATGGTTATGGATTGTTGCCGAATGGGATCATTCTAGGAATATTTATGATGAAGAAATAGGAAAAATGTATTTAAATAAAGAAGTTGATCATTGAAGATAGTAAAGAAGAAGGCAGGTAAGTTTAAAATTAAAATTGTACCATGGTGGGTAAAGGAATGTAAAAAAAGCAATACACATTCAAAATAAATATATTAAAGTATTAAAATGATCACTGTTTTCAGAATCCTACTGAGTACAAAAAGTTCCAAGTGAACGTAAGGATAATTATAAAGAGTGCAACGAAAAAAATCCATCCGTCCATCTTATCCCGCTTATTCCGTCAGGTGAGTTCAGAACATTAAATTAGAAAAGCACAAGTAAACAAGGAAAATGTTGTGGCTTCCTTTTTTCACATAGAGAAAGCCTACGACCTAAAAAAGCCCAAAAAAGGGTTTTTAATTAAAAAGCCGGCTATCCCATAAATGTTTTTTTCTGGTATTATTTATAATAATGTAGAGTTTCTCTGTTCTTTCTGCCATCCAGCAGATTAATCTATAAGTAACCACCCTTATGATTAAATCTTAAATCCAAGTAAAATTATACTTGAATTAGGGTTGGGATTTGATAAGATTTTTTACGATTCCGATTCCCTTATCGATTCTGTGAAACAATGAACTTGGTAAGTGCACGGTGACATTAGTCTACCTTCGCCTGGGGTATTCTATTTCTGCCTGCCTCGGCAAAAACAGAAGGCAGTGAACTGGAGCTGCCAGCCTCTGAGCCAGCCAGGCTACCCGTCTTATCGAAATCTAATGGAGAAGGCATCCGTTTAATGTAAAAAAGCATTACTGTACAATTTTGGCAAATAAACTTATCTCCTTCCATGCTGGTTGTAACTTTAGCTTCTGTGCGGAAGCATCAAAAACACGGCATTCGTTGAAATGTATGCCATGTTCTGTGCGCAGTTGTTTCTGCATGTTGGATGTATTTCCTCCCAAGGATGTAATTGCCACTTTGCAATGATTGCAAAGCGACTTGTTGCCATCTTTCTCTTCCTTAAAATTAAGCCAAACATTCGATTGCTTTACCTGATGGGACGCCATTTTTTTTGTTTTGCTTTTCTAGACTTACGCCTGGTTACGCTGTACTTGCTTACTGAATGCCGTGTGTGTAACTTGCGTAAAAAACGTGACGGAAGTCCCAGCGCTAGGCTGTGGTGCTGCCTCGCCGTTAAGAGAATCGTTAAGCGAGCTGCCAAACGGTGCTGTGGAATTGGACCACAATGAACAGGAATCAGTTTTCGATTCCCATCCCTAAATTAAATATGTTTTATTTGGCTGCTTTAATTATCAACCCCCTTTAAAATAAAAAGATGTTAATTTCATGTACAATGTAGCAAATTTGCTAAGCAAATAGCAAATATGTCAGTGTTCTTATGGTATTTCAATATTTAAGGAAAGTTTTTCAAAACTTCCAGTAATGCCAGAGCTGTAAAAGCTAGAATAGTGAGTCCTTAACTGAGATTTTTGTAAATAGAATGTTGGACACACACAAAAAAAATGCCTTGCAGCAGCTGCAAACTGATTAGAAATGTAAATGTTGGTTCAAGTATAAACATGTGTTCATTCAAGCCTCATTTTCCTTATTTTAAACAGAAAACATATTAGCTTAGCATTAGAATTTCCAAAAGAAGATTAATATTTTTTAGAGTATATACGTAGCTGCTGCTTTCAGAACACAATCATAACTGTGTTACTTCAACTTATTTAATGATTTCACTTTGCTTACTTTCGACACATAAAATAGGGACAAAACAGTTCTTTCTCATAAACAGGGATTTAGTGACAATTCCTCTATCACAGGCCATTTACTTTCTTAGGTTGGTTCCACCCTCAAGGTGACAAAAGTTGACGTTATTGCACACAGGTATACACATAAGTAGGGAGAATCTATAGTTGCTTCAAAAGCAAGCCATGAACAAAGGGGAGGAGCAAGCACTTATGAGAGTGACATATCACTGAGCTCATGATATTTGTTTTTGCATGCATAAAATATTTAAAAATACATGTGGAAAGTAGTTTACCCCAAGTGATCTAAGTGCATAAGCAGTAATGGCAGAATTCAAAATTCATGTCAAATTTCAGATGTTTCTGCTTGTTTACAAAATCAGACTGCAATAGTTTTGCTTAGAGTCTTTTAGTTTCTTGACTACTTTTCACTCTTCAGTGATACATGGTCTTTTTTTAACCCAGTATCATTTCAAGACTTTAAAACATTGCTGGGTAACAAAAACGTATCTCTCTATCCTCTATCCTCCCTGCTTCATTATTTAGGGATGTAGTTGGAGGCATTGTCTCGTGTTGTTGACATGATTAATCTTTTTCTTTTAAGAAGCTAAGTTACAAACAGTTTTAAAGCAGGCGTTATTACTCCACTACTTCTGTAAAAACAAATTATGAAAAATTCCTTTAAATATATGCATCACTTATACTATGAATATAGCGACAAAGTGCATCACAACACAATTTAAAATCATCAGAAAATACACACTTTAAAAGACTAAGACAATAATTCAATTCATCTCAGTTTATTTATATAGCCCCAAATTCACAACACATGTCATCTCAAGGCACCTTATAGTTCAACCAGATCATACAGTGAAACTGATACAAAGTTTTCTATCTAAGGAAACCAGTTGATTGCATTGACTCATTGACTCAAATACAATCCCTCACACTAAGCATGCTTGTAGCGACAGTGGAGAGGAAAAACTCCCTTTTAACAGGAAGAAACCTCCAGCATAACCAGGCTCAGTGTGAGCGGCCATCTGCTGAGGCTGACTGGGTTCAAGGAGACAGAAGCAGAGACACAAAAAGCAGCTGTAAAAGGCGGCCCCATCCAGGAAACACACAGCCAGGCAGACAAGCTCCGAGCCAGCTCCCATGTCAGAGGACGAAGAGAGCACATCCAGCCAGTCACAGTCAGAGAAACAGGATCACACTGGAAAACAGGCCGATCTCCAACATCTATAAACAGGGGTGTTGATGGAAGCAGCAGAGCCGATGTTTCTCTCCAGGATGACGTCACAGCCAAACAGGAACAGACAAGGCAAAGCTACTCTGAGGAAAAGCAGAGAGAGCATAACATTAGAGATTGAACTACCAGATTCTGCAGAGTGGGAGAATAGAGATAGAACGAAGCAGAATGATCAAATGGGGGTCCCTATGTCCTCCGGAAGTTTAAACCTATAAAAGCATAACTATAGAGATGGCTCAGGATAACCTTAGTGACTCCAGCTATAAGCTTTATCAAAAATGAATTTTTTTAGGCCTACCCTTAAAAGTAGACAGGGTGTCTGCCTCATGGATTAAAACTGGTAGTTGGTTCCACTGGAGAGGAGCCTAAAGTTACTAAAACTATAAGATCTGCCTCCCATTCTACTTTTAGTAATTCTAGGAAACCTGTAGATTGAGAGCGAAGTGCTCTGTTAAGAACCTAAGGAATAATCATATCTCTGATGTAAGATGGCGCTTGGCCATTTAATGCTTTAAATGTGAGAATGAGGAATTTAAATTCTATTCTTTATTTAACAGGAAGCCAATGAAGAGAAGCTAGGAAAGGAGAATTATGATCTCTCTTTTTAATTTTTACCACAACTCTGGCTGCAGCATTTTGGATCAGCTGAAAGCTTTTAACTACAGTTTGTGGACTTCCTGATAGTAAAGAATTACAATAGTCCAGCCTTGAAGTAACAAATGCATGGACTAGTTTCTCAGCATCACCCCTGGACAGGATACTTCTAATTTTTTGCAGTATTCCTCAGATGAAAGCAGGAAATTCTACAAACCTCTTTGATATGGGATTTAAATGATAGGTCCTGATCAAAAACAACACCAAGATTTTTTACTTTATTATCTGAAATCAGTTTAATCCCATCCAAATGAAGTGACTGGCTAATCAGCTTATTTTCAAAGACTCTGGTCCACCGACTATAACATCTGTTTTGTCTGCATTCAGAAGGAGAAAGTTAAGAGTCATCCAGGTTTTTATGTCTTCAAGACATGCCTGTAACTTATGTAATGATTTAGCTTCATCTGGATTTATAGACAGATATAGCTGGGAATCATCAGCATAACAGTGAATATTAATCCCATGCTGTCTAATAATTCTACCGATTGGGAGCATATATAAAGTAAAGAGAATTGGTCCTAGCACTGATCCCTGTGGTACTCCAAAGGCAAGGGTGTAGGAATAGGTTTACAATTGGGGGGGGGGGGGCACATGTCGGAAATCTGAGATTCGTAAATATTCAACAAAAAATATATCTTAAGTTCAGTATGCTACTTTAAAAAAAGGCTATTTAATCTCTTACTTTATTCCTTTATAAATGTGTCTTGCAAAAATAATGCATTTAAAATTTACATAATGCATTTGTTCATAAGATGTGAGCATATCACCAAAGAAAATGACTGGAGTCTTTTATTAAGCAAAGGGAGATGTCTTTAAAGGGCTTCAGCCCTTGGCACATTTATTGTCCGCATACGCACTAGAAAATCAAATATTTCAGTTGGATTAAAAACAATTCAGTAGGCCACACCAGTGCAAAGTTTGATCTGTTTTATTCTGTCAAACTTGCAATAATGGTCAAAAATAAACTGACTGACCATAGAACCATCTCTTTGATTAAACAAAATTCTGAGATGAAAGAGTTCTAACAGATAATGTAGTGAACAAATTATTCACACTTTTAACATTAAGTAAAAGAAGAAAACAAAATCAATCAAAATATGCTTATTCAGTTTGTCAAACTGTATGACTAATTAAACCAAATCAAAAATGAAGAAATATTTACCAACAATAAATACACATTTAATAGACAAGCTTTTTAACTCACTGACTACAGTGTGCTTTAACTGTTGGAAAAGCAGTTAGCACAGAGATATTCAGTTTACAAAGCATTGTTGATTTTATTTAGTTTCTTTTGTTTATAGGCCACATAATCCTAGGTAGAGATCAACATCTCTATGCTTCTGAACAATTGCACTTTACAGCCATGCGTTTATAATTCACCAAAAATGTGCCAGACACATAAAAGGATGGCAAACACCTGGCTCAGGCAAAGGAGCCAAAATGTGTTTCCGCATTTCATTTGCAGCCACAAATGGCTTGCAAAAGTACTTCTTGTCCAGTAAATCAAGTTTATCTTTATGTAAATGACAGACAGCAACATGATTAAGCCTGTTTTGAGTCATTGTAGACCGGAGCCACGTTTTGAGTCTATGAAGTGCACTGAAACTTCTCTCTGCCTCAGAGGATGCAACAGGGACTACCAAAAGCAACCTGAAGCAACATGCCCAAAAAGTCTATGGACCTCTCCAGGCAGTCCACCAATGATTCCTGCAGCTTCTGTGCTGTTGCTAAATGAGTAGTTCAGTCTAAACATAGAAAGTTGCACTGAAAGTAATTAAATAGTATTTCCCAATGACTGCAGCATCAATCGTTCCACTGAGAAGTGTCTGTTCCAACTTTTGCAAAGTCAGCAAGTCATCCTGGTTAAATAGCCCAGTGTGCTGTGCATCTACAAGATCCAATACTTTAAAGAATTCACCTCTGTAGTGGTCCTTGGCACATTCAGGTTGATGTGTCTTAGCTCCTTCAGTGAAGCGTTTTGGGGGTGGCCTTCTCTGTGTAACTGTGATGGGTTTAACACCCAAAGACTGAACCTCAGCCATCGCCTTTTCAAACAGAGTGTTGAAACTTTCTTGATTTCTTTTAGCCTTAAGTGAAGTCTGAACAACTTTCACAGCAGTCCTCATTCCAGCAATGGTTTCAGTTCTCTTCTGGAAAGAGATGCTCAGGCATTCAAGCTCATCAATCACAGGTGAGGCAAGGATGAGACCCAAAACTGTTTTACCTTTCAAAAACTGCCCCAGCATTCCATTAGCAGTGGATGCTGTGTTTGAGGCACCAGAAGCCATCTCCTGCAAGCTAGCCAACACTGACACATACTGTGACAAAACATCTCTGATTGCTTTGCTCCGTACTGCCCATCTTGTGGGGCAGAGGGGTTTTATTGCAGTGCACGATGGATTCTCTGTATGTGCTGTTGCTGCATGGATTTCTTTAAACTTCCCTGACTGAGAGAAAAGAACTCCAAGCTGGTTCACCCAATCCAATGCGTCTCTGATCAGAACTGAGGCTAAGCAAGCTTTCTGTGCAATTATATTAGTGCATTGTGCTCCACAATGAACAGAAAGTGCTAGTGGCTGCTCTTGCTTTATCAGTGCCTGTGCACCTGCATGCTCCCCAGAATATTGGCTGCTCTATCATAAGTTTGACCTTGTAAACCATGCATTGGTAAGTTTAATCTGAACAGCACATCTTTAACAACAGCAGCAAGGCTTTTTTTCCTGTTGTTTTAGAAACTGAGTACAAGCCAATAAACTCTTCATGGGGCTTCGTGTCACTGTCCATGTAACGCAGAAAAATGCTTTCTTGTTCTTTCCAAGAAATGTTCTGTGTTCCATCCATAATAAATTGCAAACTCAAAAATTGGTAGGTTTCTAATTGTATCTGCTATTTCACTGACAATACTATTGCTCTTAGACCACAAGATTTCATTCTGTATCTGTGGTATTCTTTCTGAGACCTCAGCAACCACTTAGCCAAAAGGGCATCATCTTCTGCCAGATCTTTCAGCAGTTCATACAAATTGCTGTCATCATCGTCATGCCCTCTCAAAGCTTGTCCCTGCAGTGCCAAATATTTTATGGAGCTCACAATTTTCTCCAGACAGTGCCTATTATCACCTTGCTGAGTTGTCAAAGCACTGGATAATTGGGCATTTATAGGATGACTTTCTTGTGCTTCTTGTGCTTTAAATTTTTGGAATGCTTTTTTAAAATTTTTGAATCCAGAAGTGATAAAGGCAGGTTCGGATTTTGCACCAAATGGTGTGAGTTTGTCCTGGTAAATTGCCATGCAATAAGATTACAAAATGCCCTTTTTCACAGCATCATAATGTAGCCAGGGAAATTCCCTGTACCAATTTTCTTGGAAATGTAAAGTTCTGTTGCGCATTCTAAACCTTTGGTAGAAATCCATCTATTCTTCCATTTTCTGTACACCCTTGTCACTTAGTGGGGTTGGGAGGTGCTGGTGCAGGGTACATCCTAGACAGGTCACCAGTTTGTCCAGACCTTTGGTAGAAATGGCGCCTTTAATTCTAGTTTGCAGTACAGAACAGAGAAAACTACAGAGTTGTCAATGTTGTGTTAATCTATTTATAGTCTAAAAAAACGAGCCAGCAGTTTATTTAAGGAAATAAAGGTGCAGAAGTTAATTAGTTGGTTAATTAGTGGTTGTGCAGCGGACTGCTGCACAACCACTAATTAACCAACTAATTAACTTCTGCGGCTGCCACTGCTAAGAATTAAAATTAACTCTCCCTGTGGTTTTAACTAACGATCAGGAGTGCAGCAGGTAAAACATCTGTCCATTTCGGCGAAGCAAAACCACGCAAAAAAAAAAAAAATCTTCGTAACAGGCATGCCCAGACAGGGCTAATTTCAATTTTTGTGTGACTGTTACTCACCCTGACGTTACTCTTTTTAAAAAAAAAGAGTAACGTCATGGTGGTGGCATTGTACTGAAATGAGATATAAAAAAGTATATATTTGGCTAGCGTAGCAAACGTCTAGAGAAAGTTAGCAGTTAAATATTGGATAAGTGATCATCCCAAGACTACGGAAGAGGATTAAGGCCAATGAAAAAAAAAATATTTAAGTGATTTTTGACATTTATTTAAGTTTAATATGGGAAAAAAGTCAGAATTCTTACATTTTTCTTAGAATTCCGGCTTTAATCTCAGAATTCTGACTTTTTTCTCAGAATTCTGACTTTAATCTCAGAATTTTGGATCTTAATGTAGGTGGGTACCATGAAGGAAGAGATGTGGGAGCACTCAGCTTCACTGACAAAGGTGTGAGTTGTTTGAGAGGGCCAGTGACACATTGGTGGAAAATGACAGAATTAGGCAACTTTTTAGGTGCCAGAGGGGTCCCCTCATTAATGGAGGAGCAGAAGGTCATTAAAACAAGAGAGGTAGCCTCTAAAACAGACATGGCTATGGCTTTATGCTAACATGTTTGTAATCTGTCAGAATTCTGAGAAAAAAAGTCAGAATTCTGAGATTAAAGTCAATATTCTGAGATTACCGTATTTTCACGACCATAAGGCGCACCGTACTAAAAGGCGCACTCTCAGTTATGTGTCCCATTTCTGTATTTAACACACACATAAGGCGCACCGGACTATAGGGCGCGTTTTTTATATACTGGTACATGTCCTCTACTACCTTTAAATACCTCTACTGCGTATTTAAAAATACAGCGGGGGCAAAACTGAGTATGACTGTGCTTTATTCATGTATTTATTACAAAGTATTAATCAAACCTGGGTGCTGGCCGTGAGACAGACACATCGCAGATGACACAGCGCTGTGGTCACTCCTAAATTAACTTAAAATCCTGAAACCTGCCGACAGAATATGTTCGCTTTTATTACCGGTATCCTGGTGCCTGCAGTTTCAATTATTTAGATGAAAAACACCTGCCAGCAGCCGCGGTGAACGAAAGGATTTCTGCTGTCGGTGCACCGCTGGTATGTGGGGGTCTGAGCGCCTCCGACAGAAATAGATAATCTGGATGAACTGACTGCAATTATGAAGTTTTCAGGTGGACTTTCTCAATTAAAAACATATTAAAACTACTTTATTCCCACTGATCACAGCAAATATAGCTGCAAGATTAAGATTATTTAGATGAAAAACACCTGCCAGCAGCCGCGGTGAACGAAAGGATTTCTGCTGTCGGTGCACCGCTGGTATGTGGGGGTCTGAGCGCCTCCGACAGAAATAGATAATCTGGATGAACTGACTGCAATTATGAAGTTTTCAGGTGGACTTTCTCACTTAAAAACATATTAAAACTACTTTATTCCCACTGATCACAGCAAATATAGCTGCAAGATTAAGATTATTTAGATGAAAAAACACCTGCCAGACACCGCAGTGAAGAGGAGGAGACGCGCCCAGAGGCTGCTGTTAAATTAAGTTTTCAGGTAGAAAAATATAGCGGGAGCAAAACTGAGTATGATTGTGCTTTATTAATGTATTTATTACAAAGTATTAATCAAACCCATCAAAGTCATCATCCTCTGTTTCTGAATTAAACAGCTGCGCTAAATCAGACATGCCAGTTTCCCCTTCTGCGCTGTCAGTCACTTTCCGTGCAGCGCAGCTCCTCAGAAATAATGCCGGCTTTTGCAAAAGCTTGAAGAACAGAGCCAACAGACACGTTAGTCCAAGCATCTACAATCCATCCGCAAACTGTGGCGTAACTTGCCCGGCGCTGCCTTCCACTTATCCTGAAACTGTGGTCTCTGTCGGTCATCCATCGCTCCCACGCCGCTCGCAGCCTTACTTTGAACGGGCGCTTCACACCGATGTCGAGCGGTTGAAGTTCCTTTGTCAGACCTCCCGGGATAACGGCGAGCACAGCGTTCATTTGATTCACCTTTTTTTTCACATCAGCTGTGAGATGGGCACGCAGCGATGGTGATGCGTGGAAAAAAACACCTGGTCTCCTCACATAGGCTACACCTCCCTCAGCCACGCTTTCATCATCTCCTCTTTCATCAGAGCGCTGTGTCTGTCTCGCTGTCAGCTCCCAGATCAGCTTCTCTGATTGGTTGATGCGGCGCGTCCAGCAGCAAAACTTAAAATTTTCCATCTCGAGCAGCAGCAGCACGTTGGCGGTGCATCAGATGCTTAAACGATCCCGACGTGCTGCACCTGCGGCTCAAAACGCGCTGCAGGACCTTTTGCTGCACCTATACGCGTGTCAACCATTGACTTTGCATGTAAACTCGCTGCTTCTGCTGCACCTGCTGGGTCCGGTTCACACCGATGTTGAGCGGTTGAACAGCGAGCACAGGGTTAATTTGTTTCCCCATGTTTTTCACATCAGCTGTGAGATGGGCACGCATGGAGTTACAGATTAATGGTGATGAGTGGGAAAAAAACAGCTGGTCTCCTTACATTCAGCCACTCTTTCATCATCTCCTCAATGAGGTGGTCTCAAAAGTCGCAGTTACAACACACATAGGGCGCACCGCACCATAGGGCGCACCGCACATTTTGAGGGGAAAAAAAGACGTTTAAGTGCGCTTTATAGTCGTGAAAATACGGTAAAGTCAGAATGTTGAGAAAAAAGTCAGAATTCTGAGATTAAAGTCAGAATTCTGAGAAAAAAGTCAGAATTCTGATCTTTTTCCCCATGTTAAACTGAAATAAAATTTAAAAATCAGTTAACTTTTTTTTTCAGTGGCCCTAATCCTCTTCCGTACAAGGCTAAGCTGACTAAACCAAAAAGATTCAGTTTCTATATATGAGTATATATCATATATATAGCAGCATTCCCGACAGACCATTTCACCTCATTCACAAGTTTCTGATTTCTGTGTTGCTGTTTCCCTCCCTTCTGAGTGCTCAAACACTCAGCAGTTCAGTGAGGGGAGGGGGAGTACAGTGACGTAATGCTATGCTGTGCCTTCAAAATAAAAGCACGCTAGTTAAAAAAATGTCAAAATCTAGTATTTTGCGGTAAATCTTATTTAGGGGGGGACATGTCGACCTGGCTTTAATATTGGGGGGGACATGTCCCCCTGTGACCCCCCCGCTTCCTACGCCGCAGTCCACAGGTAACGTTTGAGCATGTGGAAGATCTGTCATTAACATGAACAAACTGAATTCCATCAGATAGATAAGATTTAAACCAGTTTAGTGCTGTACCTTTAATTCCAACAAAATATCCAAGTCTTTCTAAAAGAATATCTTGGTCAACTGTATCAAATGCAGCACTGAGATCCAACAGGACGAGCACAGATACAAGTCCATTATCTGAGGCCATGAGAATATCATTGGTGACTTTCACCAGAGCTGTTTCAGTGCTATGATGAGCTCTAAAGACAGACTGAAACTCTTCAAAAGGTTCATTATGGTGTAAGTGATCGCAAACTTGTTTGGCAACTACTTTCTCAAGAATTTTAAATAAGAAAGGAAGTTTGGATATAGGTCTATATCTGGGTCAAGAGATGGTTTCTTAAGCAGAGGTTTAATTACAGCAACCTCAAAAGCCTTTGTTTTTTTTTTTTTTTGTTTTTTTTACAGTGTCCTGTCTGGCAAGGTGGCAATAAGAATAATAGTCTTGATGCCAAAAGGAGCCCAACAGATTTTACTTTCACAAGTGTAGCGGTATGGCAATTGCCATACTACTCCACTTGTTTCATGCATATAAATTGCTTTATTATAATTATGCAGGGAGTTTTACAGTTCATATGGACACTGCAATGTAAGTAGAGCAGAAAAACAGAAGAAGAAAAAGGAAAAAGGAAAAGAAAAAAAAGGACAAAAGATGAAAGAAAGAGGGGCCTGGGGTCTGCTTCATCACCTGTAACGGGATGAAAAAAGAACAGCACAACCAAAAGACACGGTACGAGATATACAATAAAGCAACACCTTAAATCTATCGCTAAAGTAATATTAAGTCTGACATGTACTCTGTGTCACCTGAAGATATGAATGTGGGGTTTCTGTTTGGAAGTGAATCTCCAAGTACCTGAAGCCTAGCACCTGTAGTTGTTTGTCTTTGGTACATATCCCTGTAACAGAGATAGATTAATCACATCTAAAATGGAGGAGGAGATTAAAGGGAATACCTCCTTAAATAACCTGGTTGGGACTGGATCTAACATACAAGTTGAAGGCTTAGATGAAGACAATCATTTTGCTGACTCTAAAAGTTCAACTGGATCAAAGCAGTCTAAACCTGGTTTAGATTCCATGACAACCTTTAAACAACATTGAAAATCAACTTGATAATTATTTTCACGCGTTATGGTTATGCACGCCGGTTCAGAGATTCTGGGTACAGGTATGTAAGGATCTATCACTGTGCCTGGGTTGTAAAATCCAAATTTCCCCTCCAGTATGCTTGCTAGGTGACTTTGAGGGAAGCTCTATGGGAAAAAAATCAGTTTGCATGGCATTCAATTCAATTCAATTCAGTATATTTATATAGCGCCAAATTCACAACACATGTCATCTCAAGGCACTTTACAGTTCAACCAGATCATACAGTCAAATTGATACAAAGTTTTCTATCTAAGGAAAACCAGTTGATTGTGTAACCCACAGCACATAAGGCCCTACTTCCGGGTTCAATCTGAGTAGTGCGCCCTGTCCCTTTAAAAAGGGGGCGGATCCCTGACCCAAACAGATTGCTCCACAGATGCTACAGCCAATGCTGCTCCCAGCTGCGGCTTCTCTGTTTTGACACTCCACCGCTGCTTAATTTACTCTAATGCCTTCACCATAGATCACTTTAGCTTCTTACAACTCGGTAAGTTTGTTTTCATCTATTGGCTCATGCTTGATTGTTCATTCAAACTTACTGATAACTTAAATAATACCGCAGATTTACAACTCATAACCTGGTGGACATTCCCTATATCCTCTCCCAAACCATCTACTCATCGGTGAGTTAAAGTATATTATTTTTATTCCTTATTTTGAGTTTGTGATGCTGCAGTACACCGGTTGAATGCTATGCTAGCATGGGTAGTTAATATAGCTCCCAGAGACGCCCACAGCTTCACTCAGACTTTATTTATTTTTTATTAATTCAGAGGGAAACTTTTCCCCAACCAAGAAGCAGTAAGAGTTTTTCCCAAGCAGTAAATGTATTGGTCATACATTATTTTATGCTTTGGGTTAATTATAGAACTTTGTTTGGAACTTTTCCAGCCTTAGAAACCATGGTTCTTTTTTGTTTAAATAGATCTGCTTGTTTATTGATATGTGTTGCGCAATACAATTAAAATGGAACTGTTGAAATAATTTGGGTTTTTGTTGACCCATGATTTCATCTTTGAATAAGTGCACTTTAATTTAACTTGAGATATTTAGAAACATTGAAGCTTCATAAAGAAATCTTGTTTATTATTTAAATTATTTGATGTGTCTTAGTGCTGTGATTTATGGCATAACTAATTGACTTATTGTTTTTATTTATTGCTAAGATTAAATTTATTGTTTATTATTTTACTAATTTATGATTCTGGCCTGATTTCAGGTCAGGTTTTTTTTTTGTTGTGTGCTGTTCCTTTGACTGTCCATTGGGTGGCGAGCTACAAGAGAACCACCGATACCGTGTGGTAGGAAAAAGTTCTCACAAACCTGGATCCTCTGATTTTGTTTTCCCAATGGACCTCATGAACTGTGAACCTTTTACTAATTGAACTGAAGAGTTTAATTTTGTTTTTGTTTTTGCCCTTTTGAATTATCCTGTTGGAATATATTTGTTTTTTTTTGTTTTGTTTTTTTTCCTTTGAAATTATATTGATTATCACATTTGTGTGTATATTCTATTAATTCATATCCATATAAATTATATAATATAGCTCATTAACATGTATATGTAACCCATACTCTTTCTATTAGAAAATAAATATACAACTATTAATCATAATTTTATTTTTTGTGCTTATTCACACCCCTTGACTCTACAACCGAATCTACTTCTGAGCTCATTTTGCAGTCAGCCAACCCCAAGTGTTACAAGTGGCGAGCTAGCCAGGAGTCAAACCTAGAGTCTTCTGATTTAAAAATGGATTTTGTCGCGCAAATAGGTATCAATATAGCACGAGCTGTTTTGATCTCAGGTGTAACTAATACTTCATCAGATAATGAAATCCTTGATATATTACGCACACATGGCTCACTTAAAACAGTTCTATCGGTTTCTGATCCAAAAAGCACCTTCTATAAAAACCTTATCGTTGAGTTTGAAGAAGCAAGTAGCTTTTCTGCTGTAAGTTCACTTCTGCCCTATAGATATAAATCCGAGTCTGCTGCTAACCGCGTGTACTGCGTCACTGCTCTCAAAGATGAGTATGCTGCCACAGCGGGGAGCAGCAGCCATATCCCTGACTACATCCACAGTTTTAAAGAAATGGCTGAAAAGAGTGGGACAAGTTTTGAACACATCCTCAAAACTGTGATGGACCAGATCCACCAACATTTGAAGACACAAGGAGCAATTGAAACTGGAAATGGAGAGGATGCAGAACCAGAAGAAACCAAAAAGACCGGTTTAACCACCGCACCAGCTGCGCTTGAGGTACAAGCTCCATTGGTTGCACCTCAACCCTCTCAGCCATCCCCTCTTTCTACAAGCACTGAACAACTCGGGGCATGACCACGCCAAAGCCATCAAGTAGATCCCATACATACTGGTTCTACACAAAGATTTTCTCTGAACCCTAATGATCTCAATCTTCCTGAAATTTAGAGGGTTGTTGTTGAACATGTAGTGAGGAACACTGACCTGACTGCTCCAGTTTCCCTACGCCTTCGCTCATTTTCTGGACGTGTTCCGAAGCCCAGTAATGAAGCAGACTATGAATCATGGCGTTCACAAATTGAACTATTACTTGCAGACCCGAGCCTTTCTGCCCTGCATGTAACTAGGAGGATCATGGAGAGTTTGCTGGTTCCTGCTGCTGACTTGATTAAAGGTTTGGGCCCTAACACTTTGCCAGCTGTGCTACTGCGTCATCTAGATTCAGCTTTTGGCACAGTACAAGACGGTGAAGAGTTATATGCCCAGTTCCTGAACATACTCCAAAACCCAGGTGAGACAGCATCATCTTACCTCCAGCGGCTTCAGCTTATGCTGACAACTGTATGGAAAAGAGGAGGAGTGAATGCTAATGATATGGACAGACAACTGCTGAAACAATTTGTGCGTGGATGCTGGAACAATGACATTATCACCAAGTTGCAGTTCGAACAACGCAGAGACAATCCACCACCTTTCTCTGAACTGCTGCTGCTTCTGCGCACAGAAGAGGACAGGCAACAGGCAAAAGAGCTGCTGATGAAGAAGTACATCGGGTCAAGTTCTTCCAAGCAAAAGGTTACCATTCAGTCACAAAGCACTTGTTCATGTGGCCACACAAGTTCTAGTGATGAGCTTAAAGAGCTGAAGAACCAGATCCAGCAACTCCAATGCCAGATGTCATCCTTCTTGAAAGCCCAGAAGAAAATCGAGTCAAGGCCAGCACCACGCCAGTCCAGCTGCCCTTCACCTCAGTCATCAAACCATCCAAAACCTTGGTATTGCTTTAACTGTGGTGAGGATGGACATATCTCTTCAACCTGTAAGAACGCATCAAACTCCCGCCTGGTTGACCAAAAGAAAAAACAACTGCGGCAAAAACAACAAGCATGGAACGCAAAGCAGAATCAGTCAAACTAGCAGCAGCTTCTGTGACGGGACACCCAGGAGCTGCAACTAAGAGCTGTCCTAAAGAACCACCCAGACTGCCACGCCTGCCAAGAGGCCTTGTGGGGACAATATGTACTGGCCAAATACAAATAAAAGGAAATGCATTCAACTGTCTTTTTGACACTGGCTCCCAGGTCACAACAGTGCCACATTCCTTTTATAATGCACATCTCAATGACCATACGATACAACCTCTGAATAACATCCTTGAAGTAGAGGGGGCCAACGGACAATGTGTGCCATATTTGGGCTACATTGAATTAAACATTACATTTCCACCTGAGTTTCTGGGTACCACCATCTCCATAGATACATTAGCACTAGTGGTTCCAGACTTAAAGCAGTCCCAACCCTTAATTCTGGTTGGTACTAACACACTGGATTTGGCCTATACCCAGATTCAGGACAAAAATCCCAGTCAGCTTTGTCAGCCTGTTACTTCAGGTTACCAAGCTGTTGTCCAGATTCTTCATCATCGCCAAAGGTGTAATTTGGATGGCAATTATGTTGCTTTGCAGCTTCCTGAGGCATACACCATCTCTGCTGGCCAAACGACTGTCCTTGAGGGTACCCTGGCCACTTGGTCGCTGCAAGGAGAAAAATCTGTTCTAATTGAACATCCAACTTCATGCACCCTGCCTGGTGGTCTAATAGTCAAGACATGTCTTGCTGACTTGCCACCTCGCCAGCCATGCCAATTGCCGGTATTGATTACAAACGAGTCTGAACATGCCATTACCATCCCAGCACGAACAACCATTGCAGAAGTCAGCGCTTTCCAGACCATTTATACCAACCAACAAAGCAGCTATTCAATTCCATCTAAAAATAGCTCACCACCATTTCAGTATGACTTTGGAGACTCCCCATTAACACCTGAGTGGAAACAGCGAATCACAGACCAGCTCAACAGCATTCCTGAAGTTTTTGCAAAGCATGACCTAGACTTTGGCAGGACAGATAAAGTTAAGCATCATATTAACCTGTCTGATCCTAGTCCTTTCAAACAGCGGCCCAGGCCAATTCATCCTCAGGACATTGAAGCCGTAAGACAACATCTACAGGCGCTGTTGGAGTCTGGAGTAATCCGTGAGTCAGAATCACCATTTGCATCCCCCATAGTAGTTGTGCGTAAAAAGAACGGGAGTATCAGGTTGTGTATAGACTACAGAAAACTCAATTTGCAAACTATCAAAGATGCCTACCCTCTGCCCAAACTCGAGGACACTTTCTCTGCCCTGTCTGGATCTACCTGGTTTTCAGTTCTTGATTTAAAATCTGGTTATTATCAGATTGAAATGGAGGAGTCTGATAAGGCAAAAACTGCTTTTGTCTGTCCTCTAGGTTTCTATGAGTTCAACAGGATGCCGCAGGGAGTGACAAATGCGCCAAGCACGTTCCAAAGACTCATGGAGAGATGCATGGGAGAGATGAACCTAAAAGAAGTCTTGGTTTTCATCGACAACCTCATTGTTTTCGCACCAACTCTCGAAGAACACGAAAAAAGACTGTTAAAGGTCTTAAATCGACTGAAAGAATTCGGTCTGAAATTGTCAGTTGAAAAATCCTCCTTCTTTCAGACATCAGTCAAATATCTCGGACATGTTGTTTCTAAAGAGGGGATAGAAACGGACCCTGACAAAATCAAGACTCTTACTACATGGCCAGTCCCCCAAAACCTAAAAGAACTACGGTCGTTTCTTGGATTTGCTGGATATTATTGGAGGTTTGTGCAAGGATACTCCACCATCCTTAAACCCCTTCATGATCTCACCGCCGGTTACCCTCCAGCACAAAAGAAACTAAAACCAAAAATAAAGTCTAACACATATTTAAACCCTAAAGAACCATTTGGAGGCCGTTGGTCAACAGAGTGTCAAGAAGCATTTGAAACTATCATTGCAAAACTCACCTCTGCTCCCATCTTAGCCTTTGCAGATTCCCAGAAGCCCTACATATTGCATACAGATGCAAGTTCCACTGGTCTTGGAGCGGTCCTTTACCAGGAACAAGAGGGAGTTAATAGAGTTGTGGCTTATGCCAGCCGAGGACTTTCCAAGAGTGAAGCAAAATACCCTGCTCACAAAATGGAATTCCTGGCTCTCAAATGGGCTGTCTGTGAAAAACCCACACTAAGCATGCTTGTAGCGACAGTGGAGAGGAAAAACTCCCTTTTAACAGGAAGAAACCTCCAGCAGAACCAGGCTCAGTGTGAGCGGCCATCTGTCGAGGCCGACTGGGGTTCAAGGAGACAGAAGCAGAGATACAAAAAGCAGCTGTAAAAGGCGGCCCCGTCCAGGACACACACAGCCAGGCAGACGAGCTCCAAGGCAGCTCCCATGCCAGAGGACGAAGAGAGCACATCCACTCAGTCACGGTCAGAGAAACAGGACCACACTGGAAAACAGGCCGATCTCCAACATCTATAAACAAGGGTGTTGATAGAAGCAGCACAGCTGATGTTTCTTTCCAGGATGACGTCACAGCCAAACAGGAACAGACGAGGCAAAGCTACTCTGAGGAAAAGCAGAGAGAGCAGAAGGTTAGAGATTGAACTAACAGATTCTGCAGAATAGGAGAACAGAGAGAGAATGAAGCAGAATGATGAAATGGGGGTCCCTATGTCCTCCAAAAGTCTAAGCCTATAGCAGCATAACTATAGAGATAGCTCAGGATAACCTGAGCCACCCTAACTATAAGCTTTATCAAAAAGGAAAGTTTTAAGCCTAGCCTTAAAAGTAGACAGGGTGTCTGCCTCACGGACTAAAACTGGTAGTTGGTTCCACAGGAGAGGAGCCTGATAACTAAAAGATCTGCCTCCCATTCTGCTTTTAGAAATTCTAGGAACCACTAGTAAACCTGCAGATTGAGAGCGAAGTGCTCTGTTAGGAACATAAGGAACAATCAGATCTCTGATTCTGATTGATTCTGATTCTATTCTTGATTTAACAGGAAGCCAATGAAGAGAAGCCAGGATAGGCGAGATATGATCTCTCTTTTTAATTTTCATTAGAACTCTTGCTGCAGCATTTTGGATCAGCTGAAGGCTTTTAACTACAGTTTGTGGACTTCCTGATAGTAAAGAATTACAATAGTCCAGCCTTGAAGTAACAAATGCATGGACTAGTTTCTCAGCATCACCCCTGGACAGGATATTTCTAATTTTGCAATGTTCCTCAGATGAAAGAAGGAAATTCTAGAAACCTCTTTGATATGGGATTTAAATGACAGGTCCTGATCAAAAATAACACCAAGATTTTTTACTTTATTATCTGAAATCAGTTTAATCCCATCCAAATGAAGTGACTGGCTAATCAGTTTCTTTTTCAGAGACTCTGGTCCAAAGACTATAACTTCTGTTTTGTCTGCATTCAGAAGCAGAAAGTTAAGAGTCATCCAGGTTTTTATGTCTTCAAGACATGCCTGTAATCTATGTAATGGGTTAGCTTCATCTGGATTTATAGACAGATATAGCTGGGTATCATCAGCATAACAGTGGAAATTAATCCCATGCTGTCTAATAACTCTACCAATTGGGAGCATGTATAAAGTAAAGAGAATTGGTCCTAGCACTGATCCCTGTGGTACTCCACAGGTAACCTTTGAGCGTGTTGAAGATCTATCATTAACATGAACAAACTGAATTCGATCAGATAGATAAGATTTAAACCAGTCTAGTGCTGTTCCTTTAATTCCAACAAAATATTCAAGTCTTTCTAAAAGAATATTATGGTCAACTGTATCAAATGCAGCACTAAGATCCAACAGGACGAGCACAGATACAAGTCCATTATCTGAGGCCATGAGAATATCATCAGTGACTTTCACCAGAGCTGTTTCAGTGCTATGATGAGCTCTAAAGCCAGACTGAAACTCTTCAAAAAGTTCATTATGGTGTAAGTGACCGCACACTTGTTTGGCAACTACTTTCTCAAGAATTTTGGATAAGAAAGGAAGATTGGATATAGGTCTATAATTGACCAAGTCATCTGGGTCAAGAGACGGTTTCTTAAGCACAGGTTTAATTACAGCAACCTTAAAAGCTTTAGGTACATATCCCTGTAACAGAGATAGATTAATCACATCTAAAATGGAGGAGGAGATCAAAGGGAATACCTCCTTAAATAACCTGGTTGGAACTGGATCTAACATACAAGTTGAAGGCTTAGATGAAGACAATAATTTTGCTAATTCAGAAAGTTCAACTGGATCAAAGCAGTCTAAACCCGGTTCAGATTCCATGACTACCTCAGGTACAATCACGGATAGAGGAGTGCTTATGATCTTATTTTTAATAAGATCAATCTTATTTATAAAGAATCCCATAAAATCATTGCTGCTAAGAGCAGGTGGAATGGACGGTTCAACAGAGCTATGGCTCTGGGTGAGATTGGCAACTGTATTAAAAAGAAATCTAGGATTATTCTTATTCTCCTCTATCAATGAGGAGAAGTATGCTGCTCTTGCTTTACAAAGGGTCCTCTTATACAGCAGTAAACCATTTTTCCAGACTAGGAAGGACTCTCGCAGGCCTGTGGAGCCATATTTTCTCTCCAGTTTCCTAGCATTTTGCTTCAAAGTACGCAGCTCTGCATTAAACCAAGGAGCAAGCTTTCTATTTTTAACGGTTTTCATTTTCAAAGGAGCTGCATTGTCTAAGGCAATACGCAGAGAACTAGCAACCCCATCAACAAAATCATCAACCTGTGAAGGGGAATAAGCTAAGCTTTTGCACTCTGCAGCACTGCTCAGCGACACAGAGGAGAGAGAAAGTGAAGCAGATTCTTTAAAATTTATAACTGCACTATCTGATAAAGATCTACTAAAATTGAACCTTCTTTTGGGGGAGGAGAACTCTGTTAAAGTAATCCTGAAGGTTATTAGAAAGTGGTCAGAGAGGACAGGGTTGTGAGGAAATACCGTTATTTCTTCACATTCTATGCCGTATGTCAGCACAAGATCCAAAGTATGAAGATGAGAATGTGTGGGACTATTCACATTTTGAACAAAGCCAATAGTGTCTAAGATAGCATTAAAGGCTGCTCTTAAGCTATCGCCTTCAATGTCAGCATGGATGTTAAAATCTCCCACTATGATGACCCTGTCAGTATTTAATACCAAATCAGAAAGGAACTCTGAAAACTCATCTAAAAATTCAGAGTAAGGACCTGGAGTAATTCACTGCATTATGTATCACAAAGAAAACTATCCTCATGAATTGGAAAGGTAAGGATAAACTCAACATCAATCAGTACAGAGATCTGTTGATGGATCATATTAATCTTGAGACAGCATCTGGGGGGGAACTGATGAATCAACTGAAGCAGCTGGGACCATAGTTACAAAATAAACGGTTGGTAACACACTACACCGTCATAGATTGAAAATTCTGCAGAGCACTCCAGGTCCCCCTGATCAAGAAGAAACATGTACAGGCCCGCATGAAGTTCGCCATTCACCACCTGGACGACTCAGAAGAGGCCTGGAAGAAGGTGATGTGGTCAGATGAGACCAAAATAGAACTTTTTGGCCTCAACTCAACTCGTCAAGTTTGGAGGGCAAAGAACACAGAGTACAACCCAAAGAACACCATCCCCACCATCAAGAATGGTGGTGGCAACATCATGCTTTGGGGGTTCTTTTAGGCCAAGGGGGCGGGACAACTCCATGGTCTTGAAGGAAGGACGGACGGGGCCATGTATCATGGAATTCTGGAACAACATCTCCTTCCCTCAGTGAGAGAGCTGAAGATGGGTCGAGGATGGGTGTTTCAGCACAACAATGAGCCTAAGCTCACCGCCAAAGCAACAAAAGAGTGGATGAAGAAGAAGCAAATCAAGGTCCTGGAGTGGCCTAGCCAGTCTCCAGACCTGAATCCAATTGAAAATCTTTGGAGGGAGCTTAAAATTCGAGTTGCCAGGCGACAACCTCGGAACCTGAATGATTTGGAGGCCGTCTGCAAGGAGGTGTGGGCCAAAATCCCTGCCGAAACTGCACAAACCTTGTCATCAACTATAAAAACTGTTTGACATCTGTGTTCGCCAATAATGACTTTTGTACAAAATATTAACATGCTGTTTTTCCAGGGGGTCAAATACTTTTTTTCCCTCATCAGATGGTTATCAATTTTAATAAATTCATATGATGGGGTTTTTATGGAATTTTCTTTGGGATTCTGTCTTTCAGTGTTAGTTTATTAGAGTCTAACGTGAGTTTTTGTTTTGCCAGTTTTGGGTACTCTAGCCAAGCTGGGTTTTTGTCAACCTGAGTTTTAATCTTGCTGTTTTTGTCTTTCCCTCTCAGCAGGAAGTCATCCTGCAAACTGGATGTTTCGGACGTTCTTTCCCCTGGAAGGATCTTCTGAGAATCAAACTGAGCTGAGGATTCAAGTTTGTGGTTTGGATCAAACTTTTTTCCCCAAGGATTGTTTGGGGCTTCTCTCTGAGCAGGTGATTCATCTCCACAATAACCCATTCAAGTACCGCAGGAATTCTAAGTGGCAGTCAGCTTCTCCGTTTACCAAGGAACAACCGCAGTCTGGGTAAACCCTGTCTGCCCACAATCAAACAAGAAAATCACTGGAACATCCCACATGACTGGATTCAATAAGAGAAACCTTTTTCTGGAAACGTGAGTCGGCAACCTATTCCTCCTCTTCAAGTCAAAGAATCTAATTTCCCACTGAGCCTGAACTAACCGCAGTGTCTTCCCCTCACTTTCCAGTTTCAATTTGACAGTGTTCAGAGCAGCACTGGACTCATCTCATTATACTAAATAAACCTGTTAAACTTTTCCCTGGTGTCTCTGTTTGGTCTTCTGCATTTTGGGTCAGATCTTTAATTAAATCATGACACATTCTTTGTAAGTGGGCAAACCTGCAAAATCAGCAAGGGGTCAAATACTTATTTCCACCAATGTATGTGTATATATTTATATATACACATACATATATAAATATATACACACATATATAGATATTAATTAGCTTCTTTATTTATTTTCCTTTGTTATAATTACCTTATTTACTGTCCATTATAATTTTCAACCTAATTTATTTATTACTTTTTTATCTATGTGCATGTGATAACATTTTTGTCTGTATTATTCTTTCTTTGTATTTTTTTACCCCATTTATTTCTTCAACACGTTTTTCGTTTTTAGATTACTGTATGCATTTTTGCCTCATTATGCAAATGAAGAAAGGGTGTGTCTTAGACTGTCAACTTCTGCTCATTGGTTGGTTAGCATTTTACTGCATCGGTCAAATCTACAGGAGGAGAGGAGAGTGAAGTCGAGTCTGAAGTCAGTGGCCTTTTCTCAATTCATAAGAACGCGAGTACAGACTCGTGTCCTCGCCAAGTATGTTCTTGAGAAGAAACCAGGAAAGCCTGGACTTGGGGAGAATGGGAGCACGAAGCATAAATCTGGGCTAATTGGAACAGAAGCGTACTCGTGACGTCACCACATGCCCGGCTCTTCTAGAGCTACATTTCACCACCTGTTATTAATATTCTCCAGATAATGAATTCTGACTTTTTCATTTACCGTGGGAATAATAATTAACACAGTTAGAGAAACACAAATCAAGTTAACATGCCGAGAGTAGGCTACTGCTGCAGACGGGCTGGGATAAGACCTGGCTGCCATTACCCTTGTTGTGCAAAAATAATGTCCTGCAGATAATGAATAGATGGTTAACTAGAACTGGAGTTATAGTTAATTATTATCCTATTCAACATCGAAGGCCAAAATCAATTTAGTGTTCTTAGGTGGATAATTATAGCCCTTACCGGTTGTTGATCCACAACTGGAGGGTTCCGGGACCGGCTGTTAAAATCCAGGTATCCACCAGTCTAGTGGCCCCGGTTAAGTTATCAGCAAAGCTATTAAATTATCAATAAAGAACCTTCTATCTCTGTTTATTCGCACTATTACCAAAAGGAATCGAGTTTACTCTGAGTGATTAACCCTCCGTTATATGAACGACCAAAACCACTACAGATTAACCAATGATGTCTTTATTCTAATAATTCAGGATTACAGAAATCTAACATCTATGCAAACACTACACACTACTAGAAAAATAAACACGAGGTAGATTAAATGACTAGTTCAAAAGAAAAATAAAAGAAAAAATCGAAGATAAAGAATTAAACGAGATAGAAACAACGAAATAACTATTACTGGCGTCTGAAATTGTCCAAAATATGCCAGATATTAATACATTCATTAATGTCCGCTAGCAGCAGGTATAGTGCAATTGATCAGTGTAAACTAATACATCCAACTTAAAATCAGCAAATGATTAAATGCATTAACAAGCAGCAGATGTAATGATAACAGTGCAATCGATCATGAACATTAATACATCCAGCTTAGTAGTGGTAAATTATTGAACATGTATTAACAATAGCAGCGTTCAGCAAAAACCCCTTTTTGCCTGGCAATGTAGTGATGTGTGTGAATGGTTGTGGCTAAATGGGGACCACCCCCCTTTGTTCTCCACGCGGTGAGGGGAACAAAGAGAAATGGGGGGGGGGGGGCGACCTGTGATCAAGATGGCGGCGACCACGGGACCCCACGTGGCTGAATGTGATAACTTTATCTCTATCTCAAAGCAGAAACAACGGAGAGGACAGGAAAGCCAAGAAAGAAAGAAAAAGCACACACTTATTTTAACCAAATAAACAAACCCTTAATCAGCACAGATAAAAAAAAGAACATCAGCATTAATTCAAAACCCTAAACTGCCTTTCTCTCGCCTGAGCACAGCAATCCTGATGCATCAAAAGGAGAATAAATTGATTTTACTGTGAGATGCGTCGTCCGAGGGAGGTTGGCATTTCCACGGCAACCGCAGCTTGGTTTCTGTCGGGCAGAGGTTCTCTGCCACCGGTCCGCCCCTCGGGAAAGTTCAGTCAGCTCGGGCTGCAGCAGAGGGGTTGATCTGCTCACGAGTTGGAAGGGAGGGATTTCAGGAGGTGATCTTAGGAGGTGATCTTAGGAGGTGATCGGCAAAAGAGCATCCTCTCAGCCGATTCGTCCAAGGAAGGGGAGAACGAAACTCCGCGGTCAGCTTCAAAGGCTTTCTATCTCCCAGTCAGCGCGGTTGCTATGCACGATGGAACACTGCGATCCGTGACTTTCGATGCAGGAAAACGAAAGCTACTTCCAGTCAGCTTTCTTCTGATATTTCACGTGAAATGGGCCTCTCCTGACGGGCTGCAAACCCATGGAAAAAGAGAACTGGCTTTTAAACCATGTGTGACACGGGAGCACTTCCTGTGGAAGTAACGGCTGATTTGTCTGTGCCATGAGTGACATGGTGGAACTTCCTGTTGGAGTATTCGGCTGATTGGTCCATTTGAGGTGGCCGCCTCCCGCAGTGGGCCAGGTCTTCTTTGTTCTTGTTTTGGAGGGAATCCTTTGTTCTCCCTTGTGGAGAAGAGAAGGGGGATGGGTTCCAGGTGACTAACAAGGGGGGATGGTTTCAGATGGCACACCCCACTGATTTAGCTCCATTTTGGCAATATATCCCAACATATTCCCCCCTTTTAGCTTTGAAGATTGGGTATCCGTTTCAGTCTTTAAAGCTAACCAAGTTCTTTAATCCATAGTGCCAACAAGGTTGCGTTTAGGTGTCCAATGTGCAGTTGGTCGTTCATTAGAGGTGGGTGCTGGCTCAGGGAGAGGAGGCAGGTGCTCGGCGAGAGTATTGCTAGCTAGCTAACTAACCTCATTGCAATGTCACCAAACATTGAGACCCAGACATCTGTTGTACATTTACCACACTTCTAGCATTCTTGGTTCAGCGTTTATGCTTAAACAAGAGAAGAAAGGAAAGAAGCATGCAAAGAGGACAGAGATAGGTGAAAAATGCTAACTATGATTCATAGCTCTTTCTTTCAGGGGTTCTGAATCTGTGACACTATGAATCCAGGGGAAAAGGGTGAAGGTGTCTAGTTTCTAGTTCTTATTCCCTAGCACGCTGTGTGTGCCATCGCCGTTGTGATGATCCTGGTAATAAGAACCATGGAATGGACATTGCATAGCATCTGTGCGGTCATTTCTATGCATTAGATTGAGCTTGTGATCGATGTCAATATAGGCTAATATTGAGGAGGTTTAGGTGGACATGGGTTTATCTTTCAAAACTCATGTTTAACGCGGAATAAGCCTATACGCATTAGCTCTCTGAATGATAAGGAGATTTAGCATGAATCCAATTTCTAAGCTACCAGAGTTTACAAAAACTGGAACGACTAAGTCATAAGCCAGGTGAATTTGCAGGTGTTGCAGACATTAGAGGCCGTTCAACTTTAAATCTTTACCAAAACTAGAAAGGGAATCAGATGCGTGTGATCACTCCTTTTAGCAAGCTGGTTCCAGATGAGCCGTCTAATCTGCATACATTTCTGACAACTTCAGAGGATATCATGTCAAGTTTTACCACTTCTGTTGGATCTGTCCAGTGCATTATGCTCACAAATGGTTTATGGATATTATGACCTTGTAGTCCTTCCCTTAAGAAGGAGGCTAGTTCAAAAGCTGTGAAATTTTGAAATGTGGAAATGAAACCTTATGAGATCAGTGCATGTTTTCCTGTGTGTTAACATACACTCAATCTGACTGGTACTATGCACATGTGTTCTTAAGAATGGAGGTGCACTCCATTCCACGGGCGGAAGTGGATTCTGGGTTGCATTTCATTCTGTCTACCTGCTCTATGGAGAAGAATGCTACAAATGCAAGATGTTGAGTACGTTCTATCGGGATGAGAACTGGTCCGATCCAGTTCATCTGTAAATTGGGCCAAATGGATGTAACCCCCCTTTGCTTAGGAGGAGTTTGTTCCAAAAGGGCTGATGATTGGAGCTGACAACAGGTGGAATGTTCTGACGAACACCCCTGTTTGTTGTCAAATGATGGAGATGATTGATGGGTCACCTGCTGGGGAGCGTGTCGGGTTGCTTTGCAGCCTCCCTGGACCTCTGCAGGTGAGCCATGGGCAGCAGCTGACCTGAACAGGCCAGAACCGGTTCTACAGTCTAAGTAAGATCCATTTCCTGATCTTACATCCTGACAAATGTTACTGACTTCCTGGTAGGGGTGTTTTTCTGAGTGGGGATTGGTCTTCTCTGAAAAGAGGTGGACCAAAATAAAGGTTCTTCCTGAGGAGATCTGAGGGGATTCTGGAGGCTTACCACCTGGACCTTCCTTTTCCACTAAGTGTAATAAGGAAGCTGTGGAAGGTAAGTCCCCGCCTAGTCATGCTGATGGAGGCTTCGGGTCGGGTTTTCCTGGAGGATTTTCATGTCCAACTGGGTCTTGAGAGGGGTTGTTGATCTGACGAACCATTTCTGTTAACAACCTACGGAGGTTAACTTCCATCTCCTTCATGGCTGACTGCTCTAGCTTCTCATCCTGATCTCTTCCTTCATACTCCTTCTTAAGCTTCCTCTGGTCAGGCTGTCTGTCATATCGGCTCATCTCTGATCTGTACCTCGTTTGGAACCCACTTTCCTCTCTATTCTGTGAACTCCTCCAATCCTGGAAAGCTCTCCTTTCTTGTGGGCCGGGATCACGGTTGTGTGATCCCTTCTTAAGTCTGGCTTTGGAAGGAGGAACCTCTTGTCCCTCCAACTCTAACTTTCTCCCTGATTCTGCCTGAACCTGTAGGACCCTGTGTTCGCTATCTGTACCCTTGCTGGTGCGGACGCGCGTTTCCCATGCAATCTGTGCATATTTCCTTATTTCTTGCATGGTGAGGGTTTTGGTTCGGCAGTACATGGTGACATCATATCTTATGCTGTCATGAAGATTGTGGAGGAAAAGATATTTCAGCGAGTGGTCTTCCTCCAGCCCAGGGGCGCTGCGCCCCTGAAAATATGCGGCTCGCAACCGACGGTAATAATCTCTCGGCGATTCATTTCTTTTCTGTTGGATGCCGAGGGCACTGAACATCGCGGAGCCCGGATCAGTGTGCACTGAATATTCCTCTCTCAGTGCTTGACAAAGAGAGGAATAGCGGTCTCGAACAGAGGGCTGGAGGCTCTCTATGAACACATGCACGCTTCTCGAAGTAGTTTTCCAGATTAACTTTAACTTCTCCCGGGCGGAGGGATGAGGTAAGTCTAAAAGACAGCGTTCTACCTCTCTAAGGTAGTCCTCAATGGTGGATTCCGTGTTGCTGGGGTCAAAACGCTCTATGTCGTGGGCGAGGGATTCAAGTTGTCGCATCCGTAATCCCTGTTCTGGGACTGGAGCTGGACCATCTGAATCCTCATCTGAGAGCTCTAGCCAGCTACGGTCGCGGTAGGGTGGAAAGCTCTGCTCTGACCTCCTTGGAGGCAGGTGAGACCGCTCATGGTACACTGGTGAGCCCGTTGCTCCGTAGCCTTTAGGCCATGGCCGCGGCTCAGGGCGGTAACGCTCACCAGTGTCCCATGGTTGGCTGTACAGCTGCCTTTGTGGCAAGGGTGTGTCATAGCAGCTCGTGCTTCGTGCTTGGTCTGACCTGCTTGTTGCTCTATAACTGGGGCCTGGCATGCCGCTCAGGTCCTGCATCCTCTGTGGTCTAAAACTGCTTTGCTCTGTGGAACTACGCACTACACAACCGAGCCTTCCTTGCTCCCTCATGCTAGCTCTCTGCTCTGTGGAACTACGCATTACACTACCGAACCTTCCCTGCTCCCTCATGCTAGCTCTCTGCTCTGTGGCTGCCAGAGGAGGATCTCCCCTGGTACCCCATTTATCCAACGTATCTAAAGCAGGGATGGGTTCACTTTCTTCTCTCTTAAGAGAACCTTCTGTTCTTTCTTCTGATCTTTCATCTGACTCTTCGTCTGACCCTTCATCTGACCCTTCGTCCCGTGGGCAGGGAGCAACCCCCCTTGGCCGTTCTTCCAGGACGTTAGAGGTCACCATCCTATTCTCTTCTGCTCTTCTTGCCCTTCCTTCAGCTTCCGCACGCAGTTCTTCAGCTTCTGCACGCATTTCTTCGGCCTTCACGCGCAGTTCTGTTTCTAACTGGGACTTCCTCTGATACAGCAAAGCAAGTTGACCAAGCACGTTTGCAATAAGCATCTCTTTCCCTGGCTTCTTAGTTGACTCCATTAGCTTCTCAATCTCGCTTTCACAAGACTCTAGATCCAAACTACCAAGGGCTCTGTGTTCGTCTTCTGACAACGAAATCAATGAGCTTATTAAGTTCTGGGCTTCCATTTCAATGGAGGCCACAGAAGCTCCCACTGCTTGCTGATCCTGATCCCTATCCATTTGATTCGCTAGGGGGGGAACACAAAGCAGGAAACGCAGCGCAGGAAACGCAGCGCACTGGCTACAAATCACTAACCGTGTTAGCACTACACGCACTAAACAAACACGCTCCGTTTACTATAGGTTCGTTTCCTATACGGCAGGTGTAGAACGTGCGGATAAAACATGCGCAGGTTGCTTTCAACGTGCGACCTCCTCTTTAATTTGACAGGTTGCCGATTTGCTTTTAAATCTGTGGGTTTCTAATGGTTTGATTCACTCACCTTTCAGTAAGTAAGATTGGCTGGTTCAAAAGTGTGTATATGTGTATAGATGTGTGCGTGTGTATGTATATATGTGTAAAACACTGTTAACAAACAACTCTTGCACACAAAATGGATAACGCAGTGTTAGAAAACCTGGCAGAAGTGGTAAAAGGTGGCAGCAGCTGCACAATTAAACCTGAGGTTTTGTTTCTTTATACCTGCAGTTTAAGTTTAACCACTCTCCAATTGTTAAAACACTGTTTGTCCACAGGACAGAAAGCAATAGTGAAACAGCATGAAAGAAAGAAAAATAAAATTTAAGAAGAGAAAAAAAACAAGTCACTCCTTCTCTACACCATTCAGCTGCAATTTCAGAAGCCACCACCAGGGGGAGACAAGGTGCCTTCGCCTGGGAATTTTCAAACTGTTGTTGCAATAACACGCTTACGCCACCAGATGGCGCCAAAGAGAGCACTACACAATTTGGGTCTCAAACACTGGAACCAGCTGAGTAATTGTAATTACATAAGCTACCACTAGGGGGAGATGACAATCTCTGCCAACGTGGCCTACACTGACCCAGTCGCTGTGACTTTAAAAACCCTTTTGTGCTGCACCAATCCACAATTTGATCTCACGGCTTCAGAATAGCAGCAACCAACAAACAACGCAGCTGAAGTCCCAAATCACCAATTCTCTATTGGATTATAAGTCTGAGATTCAATTAACTGGCCGTTAAATCTACTCAAACCCGCTGGACTCCGTCACTGCAACACCACAAATACACCCGGTCTATTTTAGCAGTAGTAGCGCTTTTAGCTGTTTTTAATTTCTGGATGATTTATCTGTTATTCATATAACGGAAGTTTCAATCTCAGGCCCACCCAGGGACAACGCCAATATGTTGTGCAAAAATAATGTCCTGCAGATAATGAATAGATGGTTAACTAGAACTGGAGTTATAGTTAATTATTATCCTATTCAACATCGAAGGCCAAAATCAATTTAGTGTTCTTAGGTGGATAATTATAGCCCTGAGTTATCTACTTACCGGTTGTTGATCCACAACTGGAGGGTTCCGGGACCGGCTGTTAAAATCCAGGTATCCACCAGTCTAGTGGCCCCGGTTAAGTTATCAGCAAAGCTATTAAATTATCAATAAAGAACCTTCTATCTCTGTTTATTCGCACTATTACCAAAAGGAATCGAGTTTACTCTGAGTGATTAACCCTCCGTTATATGAACGACCAAAACCACTACAGATTAACCAATGATGTCTTTATTCTAATAATTCAGGATTACAGAAATCTAACATCTATGCAAACACTACACACTACTAGAAAAATAAACACGAGGTAGATTAAATGACTAGTTCAAAAGAAAAATAAAAGAAAAAATCGAAGATAAAGAATTAAACGAGATAGAAACAACGAAATAACTATTACTGGCGTCTGAAATTGTCCAAAATATGCCAGATATTAATACATTCATTAATGTCCGCTAGCAGCAGGTATAGTGCAATTGATCAGTGTAAACTAATACATCCAACTTAAAATCAGCAAATGATTAAATGCATTAACAAGCAGCAGATGTAATGATAACAGTGCAATCGATCATGAACATTAATACATCCAGCTTAGTATTGGTAAATTATTGAACATGTATTAACAATAGCAGCGTTCAGCAAAAAACCCTTTTTGCCTGGCAATGTAGTGATGTGTGTGAATGGTTGTGGCTAAATGGGGACCACCCCCCTTTGTTCTCCACGCGGTGAGGGGAACAAAGAGAAATGGGGGGGGGGGGCGACCTGTGATCAAGATGGCGGCGACCACGGGACCCCACGTGGCTGAATGTGATAACTTTATCTCTATCTCAAAGCAGAAACAACGGAGAGGACAGGAAAGCCAAGAAAGAAAGAAAAAGCACACACTTATTTTAACCAAATAAACAAACCCTTAATCAGCATAGATAAAAAAAAGAACATCAGCATTAATTCAAAACCCTAAACTGCCTTTCTCTCGCCTGAGCACAGCAATCCTGATGCATCAAAAGGAGAATAAATTGATTTTACTGTGAGATGCGTCGTCCGAGGGAGGTTGGCGTTTCCACGGCAACCGCAGCTTGGTTTCTGTCGGGCAGAGGTTCTCTGCCGCCGGTCCGCCCCTCGGGAAGGTTCAGTCAGCTCGGGCTGCAGCAGAGGGGTTGATCTGCTCACGAGTTGGAAGGGAGGGATTTCAGGAGGTGATCTTAGGAGGTGATCTTAGGAGGTGATCGGCAAAAGAGCGTCCTCTCAGCCGATTCGTCCAAGGAAGGGGAGAACGAAACTCCGCGGTCAGCTTCAAAGGCTTTCTATCTCCCAGTCAGCGCGGTTGCTATGCACGATGGAACACTGCGATCCGTGACTTTCGACGCAGGAAAACGAAAGCTACTTCCAGTCAGCTTTCTTCTGATATTTCACGTGAAATGGGCCTCTCCTGACGGGCTGCAAACCCATGGAAAAAGAGAAAGAAAAAAATGTCTGCTTCTGGCTTTTAAACCATGTGTGACACGGGAGCACTTCCTGTGGAAGTAACGGCTGATTTGTCTGTGCCATGAGTGACATGGTGGAACTTCCTGTTGGAGTATTCGGCTGATTGGTCCATTTGAGGTGGCCGCCTCCCGCAGTGGGCCAGGTCTTCTTTGTTCTTGTTTTGGAGGGAATCCTTTGTTCTCCCTTGTGGAGAAGAGAAGGGGGATGGGTTCCAGGTGACTAACAAGGGGGGATGGTTTCAGATGGCACACCCCACTGATTTAGCTCCATTTTGGCAATATATCCCAACACCCTTGGAGCTCCGCTGGTTGCTGCGGTCCTCTCAACTTAGTAACATTTTTTATGTTTTTGATTACCCATAAAATCAGTAAATGGGCCATGTAGTGACCCTTAAACGTATAATGTTCTCACCTCAAATAATCTAAAAACGTACTTTTATTGAAAAACAGCAACAGAAAAGAGAACTTTTAACTTAAGTTAATACTCTGAGCTCTGTGAGTTAAGAAGATGAGCCGCCAACCAATGAGCAGAAGATGACCCTCTAAGAAACACCCCCTTCTCATTTGCATACTGAGGCAGAAATGCATATAGAAATGTAAAAACCACAGGCAGAAATAAATAGCGTTGAAGAAATAAAGAGGGTAGAAAAATACAAAGAATAATACAGACAAAAATATTATTGCATGCACATAAATAAATACTTAAAAAAATAAGTATTAAATAAATAAAGTTGAAGATTATAATGGACAATAAATAAATCAGGTAATTATACCAAAGGTGAATAAATAAACTAATTATAGCTGCTCCCAACTTTTTCTAACTGGTTGATGAAAGTGCAATTATCCAACTGATGGTTCCAAACGTTTATTACAGGATTTTCCGTCATACAAACGCTCAAGACCACCGTGAACGCTGCAAAATACACAGTGGAAAATATTCATCAGTGAAACCGTCATATTCCCTTATATGAATTATCAACTGAAACTTATTAAACAAAATATAAATTCTCTCAATTGTCCATACCGTATGCCCCTCCAACCAGAAGGTTAGGAGTTGCTAGAAGTCCTTACACGTCTATTTCTTCTATATTTCAGTCCTTTGCCTTTACTCTTGCACACGTCAACCGAGTATAAAACAAAACTCAGAACTTTCCATCCAAGGCATCACGTGATTAAGTGATAACCTAACCAGTGACGTCTCCATCTGACATTATTTCAATATTTCCCCAAAGTATGTACATATTAATCAAAAAATACACAAATATGAACTGGATATTAAAAGTAAAACATTCATATTCACAAAAACAAGAAATAAATTCACACAGAAAAATGCTTGTGTAACTGCGTTCGCTACACTGCCACCAAAATTACAAAAGGTTTACTTTCACCATATTCAAAGAAATAAAACTTGTAATTTTCCAAAACTTAACCTTTACCCATTCTTTCGATCAATACTTGTTATATTAGGTGATGGGCTCTTTCAATTTTCATGTTAATGCTGAGCTATTTTGAATAATGTCAACTAACACAACTAATTTCTGCACTGGACGCTCAAGAAATGAAGGTTGTGTTAAGAGCTCACCTTTTGGTCCTAAGTAACTTTGGCCTACCTGTATTTTCACCTTTCGCACGAGACCTTCATCATCTTCCTCTGCCTCAACTACTCTAGCTAGTGGCCATTCATTTCTGGGAGTGTTTTCATCTTTAACAATGACTACATCTCCAACCTGCACGTTTCGTCTGGTTGTATGCCACTGCTGAAGAAGATTGATGTTGGTTAGGTATTCTCGGCACCACCGGTTCCAAAACTGTTCTGAGAGATACTGCACTTTACGCCATCTTTTTCTTGCGTACAGATCTTCTTGAACAAACTTTCCTGGAGGTGGAAGGGGTGTCATAGGTTTCATCGTAAGCAAGTGATTGGGTGTCAAGGGTTCAGCACTTTTGGGATCAGGTAGGGTGTTTGTTGTCAGTGGTCGACTGTTGACTATGGACATGGCCTCGTAGAAGAACATTCTTAGTGAAGAGTCATCCAGTTGTCCTTTAGCCTGAGCAAGGACAGAGCTCATCACACTTCTGGTCGTCCGAATCTGACGCTCCCATATGCCTCCCATGTGAATGGCTTCAGGAACATTCATCAGAAAGTCACATTCCTTTCTTGCGAGATAGGTCGCGATCCTTTCCTTGTCAAGTTCCATCAAGCACTTTCCCAATTAATTATTTGCTCCTATGAAATTCGTACCTTGGTCAGATCTGATTTGTCTGACTGTTCCTCTTATTGCAATGAAGCATCTTAATGCATTTAGAAATGCATCGGTTGTCAGTTCCTCAAGCATCTCGATATGAATGGCTCTAGAGCTTAGGCATGTTAACAACAGTCCATATCTCTTGTACTCCTTTCTGCCCTGCTTTGTGTAAAAAGGGCCAAAACAGTCGATGCCTGTATACGAGAAAGGAGGAGATGGCTCTATTCGATCAACAGGCAAGTCAGCCATACGCTGTTCTTCAGTTTGACCCCGCACCCTTCTACATGTCACGCAATTCCTGATGTGCTTGGCAACAACCTTACTAGCACCCATTATCCAGTACCCGTTCGCTCTGAGATCGTTCAGTGTTTGCCCTCTGCCTTGGTGCTGTGTTCTTTTATGGTAATGGTCAAGTATCAGGTGCGTTACCACGACTTCTTTAGGGAGTATTACAGGATGTTTGAACTCTAGCGACTCTGATGACCTTCTTAACCTGCCTCCAACTCTGAGCACTCCATCCTCAAGAAACGGGTCGAGCTCATACATTTTGTGAGTTTTCCTGAGTTTTTGTGAATGGCTGAACAGTTTCAGCTCTTCTCCAAATGCTTCCTGTTGTGCCGCCTTGATCAGCACGAGAGCCGCTTTCTTTCACTCTTCTACATTAACAGGCCCAGATTTGTCTCTATGAGCCAGCCTCTGAATGCGAGCAATAACGTTAAGGCATGTGACCCAGTCTGAAAACCTTGCTAACCTTTTCAGGAGGTCATCTTCTTGCACATCTGTTTTCAGAACTTTGACCTGTGGGTCACCTATGAGAAGCTCTGGGGTTGTAGGGTTGGTCACAATTTTCTTTTCCCACAAGAACTTGGGTCCTCTTAGCCAATCTGAGGCCATTAGATCTGCCACCTTGAGTCCTCTAGATGAATGATCTGCCATGTTTTGACTTGTTTCAATGTAAAACCATTGATTGGGGTCAGTAGCGTCTCTGATCTTTTGGATCCGATTCGCAACAAAAACGTGAAAACGCTGGGCCTCATTCTTAATGTACCCCAGTACCACTTGTGAATCTGTCCAAAAGTACTCAGCATCGATTTTCAAGTCTAGCTCTTCTCTGAGGAGCTTGCTTACGGCTGCAGAAATTGTGGCAGCGGTGAGCTCTAGATGTGGGATACTGACAATCTTCATGGGTGCTACCCTAGCCTTGGCCATAACTAAAGTACAATGTACTTGTTCTTCAGCCACGATCCTGATATACGAGCATTGCCCATAGCCATCATTACTGTCATTACAAAAGTGATGTAGCTCAATCTTCTGGATTGTGCCAAGATTGTTGGCAATAAAGCACCTAGGTATTTGAGTGGTTTGAAGATTGTTCAGATCATTGAGCCATGTCTCCCACTTTGGCTTTAGTTCTGGCGGTACAGGCTCATCCCAGCCTACACCTCGTTTGCACATTTCTTGCAAGATTACTTTCCCAGTCAAGATGTAGGGGGCCAGAAATCCTAGCGGATCATATATGCTGGTGACTGTGGATAAGATGCCTCGTCAAGGGGCTGTTCTTTCTTGTTGGACCACATTGAATGAGAAGACATCCATCTCGACGTTCCACTTCACCCCTAGCACTCTCTGAGCTGGTAGCTCTGTATAGTTCAGGTCCACGTCCTTGACTTCTGGAGCAGGCTAAATCTCTGGAATGCTCTCCAAGACCGCTCTATTATTGCAAACAAACTTGTGCAGTCGCAGCTGTCCCTTCTGACAGACTTTTCTTGCTTCATGGACAAGTTGCTTGGCCTTTTCAACGGTATCCAGACTGACAAGACCATCATCCACATAAAAGTTTCTTCGTATGAAGCTTGCCGCCATGGGGTACTTATCCTGGCGATGATGCTGCTCCAAATATGTGCACCCTCATGCATTATTCCTTGGCCTCACTTGTTGTTTCCCCATTTTCACACCACAGGAACCTCATAAAATCTCGATCTTCTGGAGTAACATGGAAGCGATGGAACATTTTCTCCACATCACAATTGATCGCAATGGGATACTGTCAGAACTGACACAGCACTCCAGTCAAGGCGTTTGTTAAATCAGGTCCCGTGAGCAGGTGGTCATTCAATGAGGTGCCTTCGTATTTGACAGAGCAATCGAAGACAACTCTGATCTTTTCTGGCTTTCGCGGGTGGTACACCCCATGGTGTGGGATGTACCAGGTGTTACCTTCTTTTGGTGTTGCATGGACTTCCTCTGCATCACCATCTCTGAAAACATTGATCATGAACTGTACATAGTCTAGGGTGACCAAACGTCCGTATTTCCCGGGACATATCCGTATTTCACGTCCTGTCCCGGGCGTCCTGGGTTTTTTTTAGAAAGTGAGGAAATGTCTTGATTTCACTGCGCACGACGCTCCGTGTGACGTAATCCTTGAGCCGCGTCAGTGCGGGCAGCCCTGTTCTTAATCAGAAGCTCTGTTTAAAATCCTGGGCTGCATCCTCCAAGGACGCGGTCTACCTAGACTGGATCCTTCCAAGTCCTTGAAAATAAGGAGGCTGGAAGAGTTTTGTCTGTAATTTCTAACAGGTCTACCCTTCGCGGGTTTTACCGCCGTATGCTCTGTTGCTTAGCAACCGTGAACGTTGACACACAAAGCAGGAAAAGAATGCATACCGAGGTTTTCAAAACTGTTTGTTTATTTATTTATTTAAAAAAAAAGTTACAGTGAACAAAGACTACACTCACAAGAATCCAGAGTGGAATAAATGTTCCAACCACCGGGAGCAGGAACAAATAAAATCAAATGTAATGATAGAAACCTTAGTCAGTTAAATAACCTGCTGCTGTCATTCTGCACATCTCTGATGTTGCTGCTATTTTCAAATATCCATTACTGTAAAAATGTCCATAGCTGCATATTGGTTATTTATTCCCTAGTTTTATATTGTTAAAACACTTTACAGGATTTTATTTTTTATATTTTAACTCTTCCCTATTATGTTATTCTTATACATTTTTCTAAGGTCCTCATTTGTGTGACCATTTTCAATAATCTTTCTGCTGCTGTAAATTTGCCCACTGTGGGACAATAAAGGGATTTTCTATTCTATTCTATAAAAGGGTTAGAAATATATAAGTAAATCTAAACAATGTATTTATAAAGAATATATCTGCAAAATCTCTAATATTCAACAAAAAAAATACTTAGTTAAGCATATTGTGCAAAACAGCAATAAAAGATAAAAATCCTATCAGATTTATAGTCCTCAGAATGCAGATCTATTAGAATATGTCCTTAAATTCCAGCCAAACCCATTTACACAGTAACAGATAAAAACCTTTAGATAAACCAAACATTACCGCCACATATCTGACTCTATAACCATTAAAACAACTATTTTCATTCATTTCAGACGGAGCTATTCACAGATTGGATTATATTAAACTGAACTTCCAATTTTCACCAATTTGTTCTTTCAATCAAAAGCATTTGTTCCTCCACCAGTAGTAGGCATTTTGGCACCAACTACGCTCCACCCGAGGTCTGTTTTCACTGCATAAGGCTCATGTTCAGCTCCCGTAACGACTTCTTTCAGTTTTAGAGCTCTTACACAGTCGTAGCCTATTAGCAGTCCAGCAGGACAGTCTAGCAAATCTGGCATCTTGTCAGCTATGCTAAGCAAGTGTGTCCGTCCCTTGGCTGTTTCCGGAGTTGGAATGCTGGTCTTCTCCAACGGGATATCTTCTCGAGTGTAAGCTGGAGGTAGTTCTATGAATTCTTCGGAACTTTATCCTCTGACCTTTAACCCACTGGCTCTGTGACAATTCACAATTGACCTGTCAATCATGGTTGACAACTTGAGTTTAACTGGCTCAGTGTGTACTTCCAGTTTTTCGCACACATCTTCAGTGACAAATGTATTATTACTTTGTGTATCTAACAGAGCATACACTAAGATCTCTGGGCTAGTCTTGACAGAACTAGACAGCCACACCGGGACTATCATTGAAGTGCAGTCAGCATTGGTCATGTTCATACTACATGAAGCAGTAGAAGTACTGTCTCTTTGTTGGCTTACTTCAGGCTTTACCTCTTGAGCCGGTTCATCATGAAGCGGAGTTGGATGGCCTTTTCTACAAACATTGCATGTAGCCCTTTTCCGACAATCTTTTGCAACATGGCCAACTCTCAAGCAGGCGAAACACATATTGTTGGTTTTGACGAATGCTTTCTTCTCCTCAAGAGTCAGAGCAGCAAACTTTTCACATTTGTAAATGAAGTGGTTCTCTTGACAGCATATGCATTTTATTTGCTTCTTAGTTTGAGCAGCAGATGAATTGACTGTCGAGCCTGCTAATTCATCTGAATCTTTAGCTGTGTGACCTTTTCCTTGCGCAACCTTTGTTGTTGTCACTAGGGTTCTGGCTTTGATGTGTTTCACTTCTGTGGCTGGTTTCTCATCTGCCTTCTTCAAAGCATGAAGCGAGGAAACAGGGTTGCAGGCAATGCGGGCCTCCTCGGCTAAGAAGTTTGAGAACGCTTCAAAACTTGGGTATGGCTTGCCATCATCCAATTCCTTGGTGACAAGTCGATTCCATCGAGCTGTTGCCCAGTCAGGAAGTTTCTGGAGTAGCTTTTGATTCTCCTCACAATCGTCCAGAACTTTAAGACCTGATATGTGAGGCATTGCATTTTTGCATGACACAAGAAAATCACTGAACTCTCTTAATTTCAGTGGCTTTTTTGGTCCTATCTTGGGCCAGCTATTAAGTTTACCCCTAAAGGCTCTTTGCACTATGAATGGATGGCCATAGCGCTTGTTCAGTGCATCCCAGGCTTGCGTATATGCTTCATCATCGCTTCGGTAAAAAGTTCCTTCCGACACAGACAGTGCATCTCCGCTGATGTATTTTCTGAGATAAAACAGTCTATGTGCTGGGCTTGTACAGGTAGTCTCTATCAAGGCTTTAAAGCTGGTTCTCCATTCAGTGAATTTGAGAGAATCCCCACTAAACACAGATGGCTCAGGTGCTGGAAGTCTTGTCATCATAAGAGATTCTTTGAAAGCTTGCACTAGTGTTGCGTCATTCACTTTTTGCTCTGACTGTTTTTCAGAACGAGGAGGGACTGGTGTGTCATGAAGAGTCTGAGCATATTGAGCTATGTTATGCTGAGTTTGGAACTGACTTGGAGACAGAGTAATGTTTTTCTTTTCTCCTTGGGGCTGACTTGAAAGCAACATTTTTTCTTGCTTCTCTCCTGTTTCAGCGTTCATTTTCATTTCCACCTCTTCATACACATCAAATTCAGCTTGCATAGCTTCCAGATCCTTTTGGTGTTCCAGCATTTTCAACTTCTCTTGCTGAGCAAACACTTCCTTTCTTTGTGCAGCTATTTCACTCTCTCTGTTTGTTTCAGCACGTTTTGATGCTAAGCGTGCTGCTACTTCTGCTTTCTTCAATGACACTTGACTTCCTGCCACGCTATGTGTGCCAGCTCTTGATACAGTGGACCCATATATCGATTTCGCATCATCTCTCTGAAGTAATTTAGTGCTTCCTTCACTGCGACAGCATCAAACTCTTTGCTTACCTCTGAGCAGCGCATTTTTAACAGATCAACTACTTCTTTGGTTACTGAGGTGCAGCTATCCATTCGCTGTCTTATGTCTTGGCTTGGTGTGGTCAATGCACATAAGCTTTCGTACTCCTGTTTTAAGTGTGACTCATTCTTCCAAAGTAGCAGTCATACTTTCAAGATGCTCTTTGTCACATTCTTCTTTGAGCTTGCTCCTAATGTACTAAACCTCACCTTTAAAGCTTACATAAGTTAACATAAACTTTCTTTCCTTTTTTGCACTCTCTTCTTTTGCATACTCAAGCCACTTTCCAGTTGGTTTTCTTTCTCTTTCTGATCGCCTGAGTTGTTCAGGTTCAGAAGCTGGTTCCTGGCTCTCTATGCTATGTGCTTGCAGAATGCTGTTAATTTCAGCAATGTGTTCTGTCATTTGGTCTCTTAATGATTCATCTGTTTCAGTTTCCAACTTGGTTTCTAAGTCTATTTTTTCTTCTTCAAGAGCCTGAATTACTCCCTCAAGTACAAGAGCTCTCTCTCTGCCTTTATCCATTTTCTGAATTATTTTGAAATAACACCAAGTAAAGTAGTAACTAGAATCTTAAACCTTAGCAAAACCTATGCTGGAAGTAATCCTCAGTATTAATTTCAAACATCAATCCTGCACATGTTAAACCAAAAAAAATCCAAAGTAGGAATGCCAACATTACTTATTAACACAGGCCAGAAATATTCACAGAAATATGCACAAAATGGCCTTTCACTCTTAAATTTAAATATTTACAAGTTATAATGTCCTTTTCTTATCAACTGAAAAAACCTGGAATCCTAGGGCTGGTGTTAGGCTGCTACTCACGACCACAGCGCGCTGCTGCTCTCTTGTGGTGACTTGTGGAAACGACACAGTCCTTATCCTGCTTGCAAGCTGACGCCCCGCCCTGCAAGGCAATGCAGAGGTGGAAAGACGAGCTGCAGTCCTCCCCAGCCGCAGGCGAGCTGTCACCCCGAGCCGCCGACTAGTTATCTTCAAGCTGCGGCAGTCTTTTCTGCTTCTCCCCCGTCCATCTCGGCATGGCTGGCTAGAAGTTCACAGCTTGCATTCACTGCGCGGCATCCCTCGATGTTCTCGGGTCACGGGCCACGGGCTGCGCTGCACGTGTTCACTATAGCTGCTCCCAACTTTTTCTAACTGGTCGATGAAAGTGCAATTATCCAACTGATGGTTACAAACGTTTATTACAGGATTTTCCGTCATACAAACGCTCAAGACCACCGTGAACACTGCAAAATACACAGTGGAAAATATTCATCAGTGAAACCGTCATATTCCCTTATATGAATTATCAACTGAAACTTATTAAACAAAATATAAATTCTCTCAATTGTCCATACCGTATGCCCCTCCAACCAGAAGGTTAGGAGTTGCTAGAAGTCCTTACACGTCTATTTCTTCTGTATTTCAGTCCTTTGCCTTTATTCTTGCACACGCCGACCGAGTATAAAACAAAACTCAGAACTTTCCATCCAAGGCATCACGTGATCAAGTGATAACTAACCAGTGACGTCTCCATCTGACATTATTACAATATTTCCCCAAAGTATGTACATATTGTAGTGTGTTGGGGCAGCAGAGGCTAGTTTTCCCAGCATGCACTGGGCAGCATGTTCAGTTTTAGAAGCTGCCAGTTAATGTTATTTCACTCTTTCCAGGTTATTAAGTTACATGTTTATTTGTTACTGTTCTTGTGTCTGTTGTATCATTAGTTGCTGTTATAATTTGAAGTATTCTTTGTCCCACCATGAGTCTGGAAGATATGTCCATTAATGACCTTTCCTGGTTGTACGGAAAGTGGGTGAGTTCATAAAAGAGGAAGCCTTCCGGAGTTGTGCGGTGTACGGGGCACGGAAGCTACCGCTAAACTGAAGTCATCTCTGGATAGTTATTGCTATAGCAACCCATTAATGCTACAATATTAATGAAAAAATACACAAATATGAACTTGATATGAAGAGTAAAACATTCATATTCACAAAAACAAGAAATAAATTCACACAGAAAAATGCTTGTGTAACTGCGTTCGCTACACTAATTAAAAGACATATACATTTATGTTTCACTGTATAATTTAATTTCTATCTATATTTATTTGTTTATTGTATTTTTGGGGGCAATTCATTGTTTGCTTATTTTTCTATTGAGCATTTTTTTATTTCTGTATTTATTTTCAAATATGGCAAAGTTGGTCCTCCATAGCCTATACCCAAAGAAGTCACAATTATAGTAATAACACAAAATACTTTCAATAATCAAACAATGAGAATAAAATAACAATGAGTTATAAGAGCTGAATGAAAACAAAAAATGAATCAAACATGAAAAAAGTGTCCAGATTATTTATGTTAAAATGTCAGCTTAATGTATATTTCTTGTCAATGCAGCTTTTAAATATTTTTTTAATATTCAAATGAATTTTTTTAATAAGCAGTTTGTAGACCAACAAAGATGTAATTAAAAAGGCAAATAACTTACATGGTAAAAAAATAGCAATGAGAATTCATCATGTGTGCAGCAGGATTCCTAGCAGTAAAACTCAACACTGAATAAAAGCTCTGTTTTTCTTCCTGTTTAGTTTTTGCAATTATTCAAATAGTATCTTTCCTATGAACTACAGAGGCGGGTTTATCAAAGATATATTTATCCCTTCCTCAGTCTTTTTACCAGTCTTTGTGTAAAACATGCTCTTACATGCTTTTGAATATTTAAATTATAAAATATTCAAATTCAGCTACTGGTCAGAGAAACTAAGATACCAACAGTTTACCTGGAACAGTTTTTAGCAGAGGATCAAGGAGAGAACATCAAATTTACTAAGAAAGAACGGAAGTAGAGGTAAGTTTGAGCTCAATCTGTGTTCTTGGGTTTAACCTTTTTAAATAGGCTTTATTTTCATTTTCAAGGTTAACAAATTTTTTATCATTTATTTAAAGTTTCCAGTTTTTGCTGTGTGCTAGGTTTCCTGTTTGGCTTCAGCTCCTCTGCTCTTTCAGCAGTGTTTCTCTCTACAGTTGAGGGATTCTGCAAGTTTTCAAACCTTGATTTAAAGTTTTCATCTTTCTTTAATAGAGAAACATTTTCTGAGGAAAATAAATCATCTGAGAGCAGCGATGAAGTGGAGTCTGATTCTGCTCTTCCTGATGGGTAAGTTAAGTTAACCTCTTAAAACCCTTTATAGGGCACTCAGTGAAATACTTTGAAAATCAAAATTTCAGACCATTAGTGTTATTGGAATCCAGGAAAAGACCTTATTATCTTTGTGACACAAAAAAAATGGAAATTTTGATGGCAAAATGATCTTATAACAAGAAAGACCAACTTGCCCGAATATATTAAGAAAAATAACTTCTTATAGGAAATTCATGAAAAACACTCAAAAAAAGCAATTTTTTTTTGATCCAGCATAACTTTATTTTTTTGAATACTGATACTGGCACTTACATGTTTTAGTTTATAAACCTAATACAATTGTTATCTAGGCTTCTTAACTTTTTTACTTTGTTTTTTAAATTTTCAATTAGCTTTTTACCTTTTTACTTGTTAACTTTTTTTTACAACTTAATTTACAACAGTATCTTTGCTGAATGGCTATACATAGATCTGTTGTTTCTAGACCTCAGTGATGGAACTTAGGAACTGTAAGCCCAAATTGCATGTGTGTTTCCTAATATATACATTTAAAATTGGGTGACTAGAACACAGACCAACCTGCATCAGTCCAAACATGACTCAAAGTTGCTTTTTTTATTCTCAAAAAATGATAGGTCTTTTTTGAACGGCAGTAATAAAGATATCCTTGAGAATAGGCAGGTTTTATTGTATTATATTTGTTCTACATCATATCAACCCCAAATGCAGAAAAGTTCAGACCTCTAGCTATACTAGTTCCAGAGCTGTGGGGCTTTACCCCCACTTAAGGTCCATTGGGTCGCCTAATTCAGAATGGTTTTAAGAGGTTAACAGGTTACTGTTACTTTGCAGAATGATTCAATACAGATATAGCTTTTTATAATTAGTCATACAACCACTTATATGCTGATGGTGTTGAGCTACACTGTAACCACAGCTGCCCTGAGGCAGCCAGAAGCAAAGTCACTGAATCAGCACCAACAGCAGAGAAGGTGGATGATTTGACCAATGACACAACGACTGAGCTGGACAGAGCAGAGAGTTTAACTAGCAACCCACCAGTTACAGAGCAAACTGCCCATACCTAAACAAAAATAAGAACAAGTTTGCAGTAAATGCTGGTGGAGATGTTATTATTTATTTAAAAATAAAGCAACATGTTTCGTATTTTCAGGTCAGAGTTGTTTCATCGACTGTCAGCTCTATGAGTATCTCTACATTAATGAGGCAAAGACCTGGACTGAAGCTCAGCAGTACTGCAGAGAGAACCACACTGACCTGGCCACAGTGTATAACATGACAGACATGAAGAGACTCCTCAGTACCAGAGCAGGATATAATAGGGATGCTTGGATTGGTCTGTATGATCAGAGAGATGGTATCAGAACATGGTACTGGTCTCTGCCTGAAGTAGAGTTCAATGAAAGTGAGACAAACTGGGACCAAGGAGAACCAAATGATCACGAAGGGGTGACTGAAAACTGTGGGATTCTGATGTCAAATCTTGAATGGCAAAATATTCCTTGTGAACTTGAAAGACCTTTCCTCTGTTATGATGGTAAGAATTTGGAAGTTTGTAGTTTTATGGATTACTAAACTGTATACTTTAGACAGCTAATTAAATTTAGTTTTTCTAAAAAGGGAAGAATTTAAAGTTGATGTGATGTGTGTTTATCTGTTTACTCCACAGAAACTAATAGAACCCAGAAATACCACTTGATTAGAGAGGGGAAGACCTGGCAGGAAGCTCAGAGTTACTGCAGAGAGAAACACACAGACCTGATCAGTGGAATGAAGCAGCTACAGGATGGAGAACTGGAGAAAGTGATGAGCTCTACACAGATTAAAACATACTTTGGTCTCTTCAGAGACACCTGGAGGTGGTCAGATGGAAGCAGTTTCTCTTTAAGACACTGGAATGACCAGTTAAACAATCAGCAATACAACACTGGTCGATGTGCTGTTGCTGGGACTGATGATGAAGGCAGATGGAAGACTGAAAGCTGTGATCAGAGAAAACCCTTCATCTGTTATGATGGTAAGTTGATCCAATATTAATAGATACTAGAAATGTGTGGGGTTAATTAAATAATGCCGTTTATTTCTCAAAACTGTTCCTCAAGCAGTACTAACATGTATGTTTTAGGCCCAATTCCCATGCCCCTAAACCCTAACCCTGAGCACTAACCCTCTGTTTGAGGTGAGGTTTTCTGTGGAGTTGATAATATCCATTTTAAAAAAAAATTGCCATCCCAAACCCTGTAGTGGGTAGGGCAAATGGACCATTCAGCCCTTAAATAGCAAGTGTGCATCACTACAGGCTTGCTGGAATGTGGCAGCAGGTGTAACGGAGAACTAATGGCGGAGGAAACACTTACCTCCAAATATAAGTTCTGCTGGTTTACTGCATTCAGCCTGCATGTCTCTCACTTGCTTCACACCTGCTTCAAATAATTGCATGATGTCCTTCGCACTCTTTAGAAGCCAGTAAATCGTTCATTTATATGAATCAGCCAGTGGTTCTTGATGACCATTTTTGAGAATCGCTGAATTAATGGATTTATTTGTTAACCTTAATATGTGTATTTTGTGTCTGAAAAGAGTACTTAGAAGTTATTGAAAATACCTTTTTGCCCAAATGTTTTATGTTCATTTGGGTAAAATTATTGGTTGAAACTCAAATGTTCTCTAAAACTAAATGTTTCAGTTTATCCATAGTTCATTTTTTGGTTCTTGTTTCTAAAAATGAACCAAAACAATGATGGAAATTGCTTTGTTTACATCCATATCTCCTGTAACAGATAAAGTGATCCTGGTCAAAGAAAATAAAACCTGGGAGGATGCCTTAAACTACTGCAGATGTCACTACCATGACCTGGTCACCCTCACTAGCCTGGATGAGCAGAGATGGATCCAGGAGAAAGCCAAGAACGCCTCGACTGATTATGTCTGGATTGGACTGCGCTACAACTGCTTTAAAAACATGTGGTTCTGGGTCTGTAAGGAGATCAGGTTTAACCGTGAAAGCCAGGTCTCAGAAGAACAGATGAGAAACTGTGACATGTCTGGAGCCATAGACGCAAGAGGGAAACATAGGTGGATTCAGGGAAATGACACAGAGGAACTGAATTTCATTTGTTCTAAGGTATAAGCTCACCCCATTTTTTCTGAATCGTGGGTTAATTATAATCCTAATATTTCTGTTGGCTTTTTGTCGGGTAAAAAAAAAATATATATAAAATAAAGTATACAGTATATATATATATATATATATATATATATATATATATATATATATATATATATATATATATATATATATATATATATATATATATATATATATATATATATATATAAATATATATACAGTATATATAAATATACTGTATACTCATACTTTTCCGGTATCATGGTTATAAATATTGTACTGTACGAAGTGGCTTAAAGAAATATATTGCCTCTATCAGGACTTTTGCTATATTTTTGTTTTACAATAAATGTTTAATATGCAAAATGATGCTTCCATTTTTAATGCAAGTCACAGATTATTGAACTTAGAAGAATTTATGAGAAAGAAAGAGTTTATGAACCAACTAAGAATATGTTGGCCTTGATATTAATAGGTACTCTATGCTGAGTTGATACATCAACTAATAAGGCTCTATAGTGGGAGAACACTTATTCATTTTACAGATTAATTAAATTCTTTCAAGCATAAAGTATATATTGTTGTTACCTGAGGTTACAATATTGATCATAGTATAGTTTGAATAAACGTTTTTAACACAGTTCCTAAAACATTTTTAAAATTATGCAGGAAGGAGGAACAAACAGTTCTTTAATAATTTCTATTATCTGTGAGTAAGGGGGTTCTGCCTTTTTTACATAGTTTATGTGTGGTATTCCTAATCAGTAGCCATTTTGATTATTAATACTTACAGATGTCACAGAAGGACATGTGGATTGTTCATTAGATAGCATAGAAAGCATCTGTTTATGCTAAGATTAGAAGAGATAGTAGTGTTGATGATGTTGCTGACAGGGGCGGATCTAGGATTTTAGGAGATCAGGGGCTTAGCCCTGATCGTGCAAATTTCAATTTGTTTTTTTTTTATCTTTTTTTTTTTTTTTTTGATGCCCCGCATACAAAACTACAATTTGTTTCTATTTCAACTTACCACAGCAGATAGACACTGAGAATCGTCTTATTCAATCCAATCTACTTTATTTTATAACACATTTAAAATAGAAACATGTTCATTACAGTGCTACACATATAAAATATATCATAATAATAATTAAATAAAATCATAAAATAGACTTAAAAAACAAAAGAGAGCAAGAAAATAATACAATAAAATGAAATAGGAAACTCAGCTAAAACAGTAATAGACACATTGGAAAATAAGACTCACGCAATGTTAAAAGCAAGATAATAAAAGTTTGCCTTCAGACGAGACATAAAACACTCCACGGTGGGGGCTGTTTGAAAACAGAAGGGCAGAGCATTCCAGAGTCTGGGACCAACAACAGAGAGCGCCCTGTCCCCCCTGGTTTTAGGTCTCATCTTAGGGTCCATGAGCTGGGACTGGCCGCCAGACTTCAGAGCGTGCATCTTTTATCATGAACATATCCCTCACCATCCACTGAATGAAAAAAAAAAAGTTATTCAGACTGATCATAAACTAAAGATGTGAAAAGTACAATACAAGGCATCCTATTTCGTTACTGCAGGCTGCCTGTGACCCTGGCTGGCACCTCAGCTGTCCTTTACTGCTAAGTTTTTCAATCCTTTATTCTGAACCCTTTTTCATCTCCAGTCTCTCCTCTTTTGCTTTCTTCCCAAATTTTTGTGACTTCCATTTCTGTAGATTTTTTCCTCTAACTTTCTCTCCACTCCTTCCTCTCCTCTCTTCCTTTCATTCCTTCCTCTCCTGTGTCTTTACAGATTTTGTTGTGGTGGCAGCATAAGGCTCTGCCAGAGTGGCTTCAATTGAGCAAATCTGTCAATGATGTTATCAGGAGATATATCATGCAGGTTGTCCTTTTCAATGGGCGTGATGGCTAGATCATTGAACCTGTCTTGGCTCATGGTCCTCCTTAACCATGTGTGAAGACGTCGCAAGTTACCACTTTGCGCGCCACTTTGAGGATCGCCTTCAGTCTGGGAAACAAGTCTCCATCAAGTAGGTGAACGCAGTTGCTGCGTCAGGGACTTCCTCTTTCCCCCATCACTCTCACAATGACATTTTTGCCACAAAGAGTTCCCTATGGCTTTAGCTGAATCTTATAATGCAAGGCAAGGCAAGGCTTTTTAAAGCATCTTCAGAGAGAAAGGTCAATGAGTTCGGGTTACAGGCTGGAATGTCTGACTTAAGTTTCTCTCCAACATCTGAAAACTGAAGGGTGAGCTTTTGTATCATCCGATCAAGGCCAGGATAAAACAAAAGCAGATGTCTGAAATCATCAGAGGTGGTAGAATTGGAGGTTGACCAATAGGCTGATTCCAACACAAACTGATCCAATTTTTTTTTTTTTGTTTCTGCTTGGAACCAATGGATTATTTCAGTCAGCTAAAAGATATGGCACCCTCCTTTAATTTTGGCAAAAAATTAATAAATGTCTACAAATCCACAGGGTTTGTTGTTGATAAAGAGAGGAATAAACAGTAAAAGACTTGCAGGTAAATTAATTTCTTAAGATGTAATGGAGGGGGAACTGATTATTTCAAGCAGCTAAAATATATGGTTCCCCCCTCATAACTCTGGCAATTAAGGAAAAAAATGCTACCAAATTCACAATATTTGTTAGTGATGAAAAGAGGAAAAAACACAGTTAAAGACTTGCAGATATATTATTTTCTTTCCATGTTTTGGAGGGGGAACAGCTGAAGCATCCATCTGTCCTCTCCTCCTCCCATATCTTTAGGAGATAAAGAGCAACTGTTTCCAAATTCTCAAAATGTTTATGTGTGGTAGAATTCTGTATACTAGAAATGTCTGTTGTGCCATATGCCATGATCATACTTTTTGGACATTGGGAAGCAGTGTCTATATTTCATCCTCAAGTAGATTTTTCTGATATTTTTACTTTACTTTACTACTTATTTTTATGGCGACTTTTTACTTCTACTCCTTACATTTTTACACAAATATCTGTACTTTCTACTCCTTACATTTTAAAAAATTGTCTCGTTACTTTAGTTTTGAATCATTTCAATGGAGTTACCGTTATTATTTTTCACATCATCAATACCAAATTCAATCTAATTGGATGGGAATCTACGTTGCATTTGACGCACCACTACAAGATGAATCGACAGATTCGGCGGTATTCATTGGCGGCAAATCATTGCAGCTTGGTGGCGGTGGCGTTAGCATAGTAGCATGGACGACGAGATGATTGAAAATGAACACAACGGAGATCTAGTCCTATTGGCAGACACCCATTTAAAATGTAGGCAACGGCATGAAAAAAGTGGTTTCTACTTTTACTTTTATACTTTAAGTAAATTTACAAGCCTGTACTTTGTTACTTTTACTTGAGTAAAGAAGTTTAATCAGTACTTCAACTTTTACCAGAGTATTTTTTAACACAAGTACCTGTACTTTTACTCAAGTACGGAAAGTGAGTACTTTTGCCATCTCTGATGAAAGTTGAGCTTCACTGTTTTTTTCTTTACTTCACATGTTATAGCAGAATATAGCCAGTGATATTGATTTACAACTAATAATAAAACACAAACGTTTGCTTGAAAGCTGGTCGCTGACAGCAGTGTCTACTCCTTCCTCTGAAAGCAAACAGATCCTTGTTCTTTTCCACACATTCCTTAAAAAAATCTCTCATTGTTTTACAGTGTCCAAATGTTCTCATCCCATTGAAAACTGTTGTAAACCATGTACTTGAAATAAAAATGAAATAGAAAATGGAGTGCACGTGTAATCATTAAAGACTATATGCAGAAGGAAAATAATTTTTTCCTGGTTGAAATTTAGTACTTAAATCTATATTTGTGTTTATAGTAACGTACAATTTATCTATACTATCCTTAATAAACAGTTTGTGTTCTAACATCAGCCGTTTTGTTTCATCCCATATTGTCAGAACTGGCAGTATGGGATGAAATAAAACCTGCTGTAATCTGTTCCCCCTGTCTAAATCAGGCAAAAAAGGCCCCAGCTTTTTCATTTTTGGCTTATAAACATCTTTTATGATGACAACTAACCCCTGAAACTTTGGAGTTGATTGACCTTTATTTCTTAAAGTTATAAGGGGGGAACAAATTATCGCAGGCCACCTGCTGTAATCTGTTCCCCCTGTCTAAATCAGGCAAAAAAGGCCCCAGCTTTTTCATTTTTGGCTTATAAGCATCTTTTATGATGACAACTAACCCCTGAAACTTTGGAGTTGATTGACGTTTATTTCTTAAAGTTATAAGGGGGGAACAAATTATAGCAAGCCACCTGCTATAATCTGTTCCCCCTGTCTAAATCAGACAAAAAAGGCCCCAGCTTTTTCATTTTTGGCTTATAAGCATCTTTTATGATGACAACTGACCCCTGAAACTTTGGAGTTGATTGACCTTTATTTCTTAAAGTTATAAGGGGGGAACAAATTATAGCAGGCCACCTGCTATAATCTATTCCCCCTGTCTAAATCAGACAAAAAAGGAGCCATTTGTGAACTGTCCGTGTGCTTCCAGTGACTTATATGCTTTGAATTCCTTGCAAGTGTAGGCACTGACGCCAAACACTAGGTAGTTTGTTATGTCCACTGATGAGGTAGGAGGCAGTGAAGTGACGTCGGAGCTCCAGTCTTTGCTGCGGAGATCATAAGGATCTATGCCGTTAATATCCGACAGTTTCGACAAGTAACGGTCCCTGGCCTCGTTATTAAGTTTTTGCCGGTACGGTAATTACGCATTCTGCTTACTTTTTTCCATATAGTCAGAGAAACAAACTCAATCCTTTAGTCCTTCGTTTAGCTATGCTGCTGTTGTTTACACTACGCCTTCTCCACCTAAAATGGCGTCTTAGCAACAAATGTCACGTGACTGGCGGAGACCGATCGGAAGAAGAGGCCTACTGCCATTAGCAACAGAGCTAGGTTAATTAGCCAAACAGTATTCACATATAAGTTTAAAACTGTTGGGATCCAGAGGCTTGCCCTCCAGAGGGCGCCGAGGATCCCTTTTTTCTGTTGGGATCTAGGGTACTGTTGGGATCTGGAGATCTGCCACCTGTCTCCAGCAGAGAGCGCTGTGGGTCTCCTGGTCTGGAGCCTCCAGCACACCTGAGGATCATCAGCCCATCAGGAGACCTCCTACATAAGCAGCAGCCAGACCTGTCTTCGGTGCCGGAGTGTTGACCAGTTTTGGTTAGCGGAACCTGAGCCTCTGTTAAACATTTAGAATCTCTGTCTGCTCTAGAGAGTAACCAGATTCTAACCAGCCTGTGTTTTCTCTGCTCACAGGAAAGCCCGACTGAAGTCTGTAGCTCTGGGAGAGCTTGTGCTTGGAAACCTGCCTGCCTGCCCAAGGAAGCCAAACCTGATATCTATCAGTCTGAATTCCCCAGCTAGTTCTCAAGGGAGCGTCACTGTCAGCTGTCAGCTGTCAGCTGGAGCGTCACTGTCAGCAGCGTTTGGATCAGCTGTCTGGACTGACAGGTAACTTTCTGTTGTCAACTGTCATGGGCCCCAAGAAGAATCCATCCGTGGAAGATTTTGAGGAGATAAGAAAGGCGTTGGATTTTCTTTCTGGAGAGACCTCGGCCATCCGAATCCAGCAAAAGTCCATCCTGGACTTGGTGGAAGAGGTGAAGGCTTTGAGATTACTCAATGAGGACAAGGACAAGCGGATCGCCGTTCTGGAGAACCGCGTAGCTGATTTGGAGCAGTACACGAGGATGAACGATGTGATCATCACCGGACTGCGTGTCAAGCCCCGCTCCTATGCTGGCGCGGTGGCAGGGCCCTGTCCGGACGGAGAGCCGTCACCCGGCGTGACGGAGTCCACGGAGGAGCAGGTGGCCTCTTTCCTCTTGACCAAGGGGATAAAGCTGGACTGTGACTCTGTGGAAGCGTGCCATCCGCTACCGAGACGAGGTAACAACGACAAACCGGCGTTCATCATGAGGTTCAGCAACCGCAAACACAAATCCGCTCTGCTGAAACAGGGCAGGTTGCTAAAGGGGTCAGATGTGTTCATTAATGAGCACCTGACAAAAAGAAATGGGGAGATTGCAAGAAAAGCTCGGTTCCTGAGGAAGCAGAAGAAGATCCAGTCCACGTGGACCACGAACTGTAAGGTCTTCATCAAGCTGAACGGACCACCGGAGGAGGCGAAGGTTCTGGTCGTTCGGGATATCACGGAATTGGATAAGTACGACTGAACTATCGGAGGATCGTTTGAGCACAGGTGATATCACGCACGACTCACTTTCATCATGTCACAAGTCACAGGAACTCTTTCTTCTTCACTGATGGACACAACACTAACACCTACAACTGTTAGTGCTGATAACCTGGAACTGAAAACATTCATCTATACAGATTACAAAAGTCAGGACATGGAAGAGGATGTGGATCCAGAAAACAACTTCTTCAATGATATTGTTGATAACTGCTGCTACTATACAACGGATCAATTCAACAGGGCGGTTCAGGTAGATAATAAGCTTTCAATCATACACTTCAACAGCAGAAGTTTATATGCAAACTTCAACAGTATAAAAGATTGTCTGAGCCAGTTTAAACAGCCATTCAGCATCATAGCCATCTCTGAAACCTGGATCAGTCATGAGAAAGGGGCTGACTTTGAGCTGGAGGGTTATGAGTTTAATTATATCAATAGAGAAGGGAAACCTGGAGGAGGACTGGCTGTGTATGTTGACAAAAACCTAAAGTATAAAATAATAGAAAATATGACCAGAGTGACTAAAGATGTATTTGAGTGTATAACTGTTGAAATATTTATGGAAAAGTCAAAAAATGTCATTGTGAGTTGCATGTATAGAGCTCCTGGTTTCAATATGGAAATATTTAGAGATTGGTTTGAGCAAACATTTACAGTTACATCTCAGAAGATCATTTTTCATCTGTGGGGACTTTAATATTGATTTACTTAACCCAAACAATCATAAACCTACTGAAGAGTTCATTAATACCATGTACAGTTTTAGCCTTTTTCCCAGAATCACTAGACCGAGCAGGATCACACTCAACAGTGCTACATTAATAGATAACATATTTACTAATATCTTGGATAATAATACCACAAGTGGATTAATAATTCAGCATATTAGTGATCATCTCACAGTCTTTGTTGTCAGCAACACTTTCTATGTAAAAAATAACGATAAAAGTAATCCACAGTTTAGAAGAGTAAGAACTGAGGAATCACTCACAGCTTTTAAAGAGGACTTATTGAAACATAACTGGGAGTCGGTTTTGTATGAAGATAATGTCGATATGGCTTATGAAAATTTTCTGAATAGTTTTAAAGTAATATATGTTAAGAGCTGTCCGTTAAAACTGTTTACTCCTAAAAACAAATACTTTGGAGCTCCATGGATCACTAAGGGACTGCAAAATGCCTGCAAAAAAAGAACAAACTTTATAGAGATTTCATAAGGTATAGATCCTTGGAGGTAGAGAATAAATATAAGAAATACAAGAATAAATTAACTGCTATTCTACGAATAGCTAAACAGGATTATTACTGTAAATTATTAGATAGAAATAAGAAAAACATTAAAGGGATCTGGAATGTATTAAATAATATTATCAAGAAAAACTCAGGAAAAATTAGTTTTCCGCAGTTTTTTATAAATAATGATGACAATTTTGAGGACAGTAATGACATTGCTCATAATTTTAATACATTTTTTGTGAGTGTGGGTCCATCACTTGCAGAACAAATCCCAGATCCTTCAACAACTGGAGCTCTGAGTGAAAGACTAATCAGCAGAAATCCCCACTCAATTTTCTTACTGCAGTGGGAGAAAAGGAAATTATAGATATAGTCAATAAATGTAAAAGCAAAAGGTCAACTGACTGTGATGGCATTGATATGTCAATAATTAAGAAGGTAATTGAGGAAATCATTCAGCCTCTGACTTACATCTGTAATTTGTCATTTAAATCGGGTAAATTTCCAGAAAAGATGAAAATGGCTAAAGTTATTCCACTCTATAAATCTGGGGACAGACACCATTTCACAAATTATAGGCCTGTTTCTTTACTTCCACAGTTCTCCAAAATTTTGGAGAAATTATTCGTGGGTAGATTAGATACTTTCATTAATAAACATAAACTGCTCTCCGAAAGTCAATATGGATTTAGGTCACAAAGATCTACAGCAATGGCTGTCATCGAATTGATAGAAGAAGTCACCTGTGCTTTAGATAACAAGAAATCTGCAGTAGGTGTATTCATTGATCTCAAAAAAGCTTTTGATACAATAAATCATGAAATATTACTTAAGAATTGGATCGTTATGGCATCCGGGGAGTAGTCCTCCAGTGGATGAAAAGTTATTTAAGTAACAGGCAACAATTTGTGCAAATGGGTGACTGCCAATCATCATGCTTGGACATTGTTTGTGGTGTCCCCCAGGGGTCAGTACTGGGGCCAAAATTGTTTATTCTTTATATTAATGACATCTGTAAAGTTTCTACAATACTAAAATTTGTTTTGTTTGCAGATGATACTAATATTTTTTGTACAGGTGATAATTTGGATCAACTTGTAGCTGATATCAATTTAGAGTTATGTCAACTTAAGACATGGTTTCATATTAATAAATTATCAATAAATTTGGATAAAACCAAGTTTATGTTGTTTGGAAACTGCAAAACTAATGTACATATGCTAATAGACAACGTAACAGTTGAGAGAGTTAATGAAATTAAGTTTTTGGGAATAATGATAGACAATAAAATTTGCTGGAAACCTCACATAAAATACATTCAAACAAAATTATCCAGAAGTATTGCTGTTCTCAGCAAAACCAAACATTTTCTAAATTATGCTGCTCTTCATATTCTGTATTGCTCACTGATCTTACCTTACTTGAATTACTGTGTGGAAATATGGGGCAACACCTACAAAACCTTGCTGCGTCCGTTATGTACATTACAAAAAAGGGCCATCAGAATGGTCCATAAGGTAGGATTCCATGACCATACTAATGTACTATTTATAGAGTCCCGCCTCCTTAAACTCCCTGAGCTGGTAGAATTCCAAACAGCTCAGCTTATGTATAAAGCTAGAAAATAAACAACTACCAGAGAACATTCAAAATCTGTTCACTAATAGAGTTGGGGGCTATGATTATCGGGAATACCTTAACTTCAGAACCCAGAGGGTTCGAACCACCATGAAGAGAATGTGCATTTCAGTCAGTGGTGTGAGGGTATGGAATAAACTCCAGAAAGAACTTAAGCAATGTCCCAGCATGCGTCTGTTTAAAAAAAGGCTCAAACTGTTGTTCCTCAACATGTACTGTGATGAGGAGGTGAGGTGAATGGTATCACTGCTGAGCACTGCATGTGGTGTGTATGCTGTGTGTATGCATGGGGGTGCTGGGCCCTCTCCTCTGCTCCTGCAGCCTGACGCTGCAGTTGTTGAAGAGGATGGATCTCAGTACTCAGAGTGCTGTGGAACGTGGGTGTGAATGTGGATTTAGGCCAGATGTGTGTGTAGGTAGGCATGTGTGTGTGCATATGTGTGCAGATGTAAATATTGGTATGTAAATGGGTATGTATATGTATGTATGTGGGTGTGAAAAAAAAAAAAAAAAGATAAAAATAAAAAAAATATAATAAAAAAATTAAAAATAACAACAAAACATAGATGTTAAACAGGAAGGTACTTTTAGGTTGCTTTCAGTGCAACTAGAGGGAAAAGGGGTATGATAGATAAGTTCTACTTCTTCATACCCCTTTTCAGACAATTTACAGTAAGTTTAAATTATTTAATTTGATTAAGAACAAGAAATTTAAATTAATATTTACCATCATTTTTTTTATGTGATACACATTTGTTAGTATTTATGAAATTGATTTAATTATTGTTATTATTTGATCATTTCTGAAATTGGAATTGCTCTATTTATTATTATTTGTTCTTTTGATTCATTTATATTATTTGTTAATTTGATTTATTTATTTTATTTTTTTGTTACTAATATTATTGTCTGAAATAAATAAATATTCATATTCATATTCATATTCATATATTCAAGGGAGGACTAGGAAATCAACTCAAGGTCTGAACCTCGTTAGCCTGAAGCTAGACGCTGAATCCACATAGCCTGACGTAGTCCTACTCAATTCTAGTCAGAATATGAGTCTGATACTGCTCCATAGAGCTGTGATTATGGGGCGTGTTTTGAACGAACCATGAAAAAAATTGCCTCTGCACTCAATTGGACAGACGTACAACCAATAAGAGCAACGGAGTGCGTGACGTATGTTAAGCAACGCATAGTTGTTGTCAACAAAAATCAAAGCGTGCAGTTTCACGCCTAGAATAAGATGAGCCTTGATCGCGTTTCTCTGTTCCTCTTTTAAAATTAAATTGCTGTCGATATCTTCTAGAGCAGACCTAATAGCAGAATCTACTCACCTCAACTCTCCAGCGGCAGCCATTGTTGTTGTCACCCAAGCGCGCTTGGGTCATTTGGTTGATTATATTACTGTTGATCATCTGTCCATCATAGTATAAAGCCCGCCCTGACAATTTGATTGGATCGCCTGACAGTGGGCGATAATACTCGCGCTACTATGGAGCAGAGCCAGACCGAACTTCCCGACCTCAAACCTTGTGGGCGGGACTAAGTTCGGAATGGCACCCAGGCTAGAATCCACAGTCTCTGGACCCAACCGGTTCCCTCTCTCCATCGATCAGCCTGAACCTCATCAAGGTACAAACCAGAATCAAACCCCTGACAAGTCATCACCGCTGCCTGGCTAACCAAACTATTCATCTCTGCAGATTACTCTGTGATTCCTGTCCTGGACCAGTACCAGAATCTGCCCAGTCATAACTCTTGTGTGCTCCTCTTAAATAAACTGTTAAACTTTTACCCCATTTCCTGCGGTGTTCTGCGTGTGGGTTTAATTACAGAGACTCATCATGACAGAACACTCCGGCCACAAACAAAACCCAGCAGACACCCCACGGAGGTTAATCAAGGAGCAAGCTGTTCAGATCCAGGAACACGACTCAACCCTCCGTGAGTTATACACCAGTTCTGAGTTAAAAGAACAAACTTTTCAGATATTAGCAGGCTACGTGAGAAACGCTAACACGGCTCCAGCTCAACTTCCGGTGCCGGAGTCAACTCCGCCTCAAGGGGCGGAGCCAGTCTCTTCACTTCCGGAATTCCGCCCGTCACTTCCGGTTTCAGTTCTGCTTCTAAGGTCAGAATCTGTTCCGTCACTTCCTTATTTCCGTCCCTCACTATTTTTTGGCGAATCTAGTGAATGTAAAAGTTTTCTCTGGCAGTGCAAATTATTTTTTGAGCTAAATCGTCCAGTTTCCCTGACGATGAGAGAAAAATAGTTTAGATTCTCTCACAATTATCTGGTAAAGCCCACGAATGGAAAGAGACCCGTTTTTCTCCTGGTTCCATTATTACCTGTACTTCTGAACAGTTTTTAAACGAATTCACTCTAGTTTTTTCCGGTAAATCTGCTGAGTCTCATGGTCTGTCTAACATAAAACAAGGAAATAGAACCGTCGAAGAATATTCAATAGACTTCCGGGTCAGAGCCGCTGCTTCGGGTTGGAGTGATTCAATGCTAAAAAACATCTACCTCAAATCCTTAAATAAAGAAATTAGAGACAAACTGGCAACTATTAATGAACCTGCAACCTTGGAAGAGCTAATTTGTATTTCTATTTATCAAGATCACAGACTACGAGCCAGAGCCAAGCCCAGATCTAGGTACCCAGTTCAACCCAGTTCAGCCCAGTCCAGCCTAGTCCAGCCCAGTCCAGCTCCGTCCAGTTCAGTACAGCTCTGTACAGCCCTGTTCAGTCTGTCTCTGCCCAGTTCAGTCCAGTTCAGCCACCGCTTACATGATCGTCAGTTAGCACCATCCATTAAGAAACTTAATATCAAACCACAAGTCACAACCCAAACAGTCAGAGCTCCCGTAATCCACGAGTCAGACCTCTGGAACTTCTATTACGGGGATAGAGATGATCTGTTCCCCTTCTTGTCACCTTATCATGAACCAGTTAGTCCTACTCCTAAGCCTGTTAGCTTTTTAGCTAAACCTGCACCTAAACCCACTTGCACACCAGTTAGCCTTTTTTCACAGTCAGTCTCTGAACCCATGAGCCCAGCTTCTAAAGAACCCCGATGTAAGAGATGGCATCGCCGTAAGCCAGCTTTGAGCCGTCTAGAGACCCCTGAACCAGCTCTGAGCCGTCTAGAGACCCCTGAGCCAGTTCTGAGCCGTCTAAAGACCCCTGAGCCAGCCCTGAGCCGTCTTGAGTCAGCTTTGTGCCATTTTGAAACCCCTGAGTCAGCTCTGTGCAATTTTGAAACCCCTGAGTCAGCTCTGTGCCGTCCAGAGACCCCTGAGTCAGCTCTGTGCTGTCCAGAGACCCCTGAGTTAGCTCTGTGCCGTCCAGAGACCCCTGAGCAGAGCTTTAAAGAGGTGTCTGAATTCGAGGTATGTGATTTTACGCCTCCTAGGACCTTTCTGCAGGCGCCCCTGACCACCAAGAGTCCTCCGCGAGCATCACAAGCCTCTTCAGAGACTGAACCTTTGCCGCCATGGGCGGTTTCTTCCATGCTGGACTTGGAGCCACAGTCGGTGGTCTCCCCTGTTCCTGGTGTGGAGCCACAGTCGGTGGTCTCCTCTGTTCCTGGTGTGGAGCCACAGTCGGTGGTCTCCCCTGTTCCTGGTGTGGAGCCACAGTCTGTGGTCTCCCCTGTTCCTGGTGTGGAGCCACAGTCAGTGGTCTCCCATGTTCCTGATTCGGGGCTACTGTCTGCGGGCTCCTCCGCTCCTGACCCGGAGCAGCAATCGGCGGGCTCCTCTGTTCCTGCCCCAGAGCCGCAATCGGCGGGCTCCTCTGTTCCTGGTCCGAAACCACAATCGGCGGGCTCCTCTGTTGCTGATCCGGAGCCGCAATCGGCGGCCACCACAGAGCCTGTTCCTGAGCCGCAGCCGGCGACCCCTCCTGCTCCAGCTCCTGAGCCGCAGGCGGCGGCCTCCTCGGACCCTGTTCCAGAGCCGCAGTCCGTGGTCCCCTCTGAGATTGTTGCTGAGCCGCTGAAGAGGGGACGGGGTACCCCTTGGGGCTACCTGTTGAAATTGGGGCGTCATCCTCCTCCGAGGATTCAGCAGCGACGGAGAGGACATCCTCCTAAGACTCTGCTCCGCCTTCGGCCCCGCGGCCGACCTCCAGAACTTCTGCCATGCTTACAGCCCCGCGGCCGGCCTCCAGAATGTCAGCTTCGCCTCAAGCCCCGCGGCCGGCCTCCAGAGCGTCAGCTTCGCCTCCGACCCCGCGGCCGGCCTCCAGAACCTCTGCCAAGTCTTCGGCCCCTCAGCTGGCCACCTGAGACTCTGCCTCGCTGCCGGCCCCATGGCCGGCCACCTGAGACTCTGCCCCGCTGCAGGCCCCGTGGCCGGCCACCTGAACCTCTGTCTCGCCGCTGGCCCCTCGGCCAGCCACCTGAGACTCTCCCTCGCTGCCGGTCCCACGGCCAGCCACCTGAGACTCTGTGTCGCTGCCGGTCCCACGGCCAGGCCAGCTGAGACTCTGCCTCGCTGCCGGTCCCACAGCCAACCACCTGAGACACTACCTTTTAAACTCTCAGAGACTTTTTTGTTTAGGACTCTGTTTATGTTTTTTGCCCTCCTTGCCCGTTTCCCCCACCGCCCACCCTGGGTGGGTTGTTTTTTGTTTTGGACTCTGTTTTTGTTGTTTCTTGCCCTCCTTGCCTAGTGCCCCCTCCGCCCACCCTGGGTGGGTTGTTTTTTTTGTTTGTTGTTTTTTTTCATGGACTATTCTGAGGGTGTCTGGAATCTGCCCTTGAGGGGGGAGCTCTGTTGGGATCCAGAGGCTTGCCCTCCAGAGGGTGCCGATGATTCCTTCCTGTTTTTATGTTTTTTCTGTTGGGATCTGGGGTACTGTTGGGATCTGGAGATCTGCCACCTGTCTCCAGCAGAGAGCGCTGTGGGTCTCCTGGGCTGGAGCCTCCAGCACACCTGAGGATCATCAGCCCATCAGGAGACCTCCTACATAAGCAGCAGCCAGACCTGTCTTCGGCGCCGGAGTGCTGACCAGTTTTGGTTAGCGGAACCTGAGCCTTTGTTAAACATTTAGAATCTCTGTCTGCTCTAGAGAGTAACCAGATTCTAACCTGCCTCTGTTTTCTCTGCTCACAAGAAAGCCCGACTGAAGTCTGTAGCTCTGGGAGAGCTTGTGCTTGGAAACAAAAACACTATGAACTAAATATATATGCAAATTACACTGCTTGTAGTCTATAAGAAAAACAATTAATGATTACAATTCAAACAAATCAAACTGCCAAACGGAAGACGAGGCGTACTGCCATTAGCAACAGAGCTAAGTTAATTAGCCAAAAAGTATTCACACATAAGTTTAAAACAATATGAACTAAATACAAACAAATTCACGCATACAGGGCTAACATGTATCCACATTCTATTCTCCTGAGAGTTGCATATAGTAGGCTCTTTGCACATAACGTTGTGACGACACTTCCGTGTTTGAAGAAGCGGGAGGTCGGTTTCCGGTCCGACGTAAACAACAATGGCTCTGTTCTATACCCGCTGTATGCAAGACTTGCCCAGATTATCCATTTTGGATGTTCACCGTTTAGTCAAACGCTCATCTAAGACATTGTCATCAAAACTAGACAAAGGGTTTAAATTGTATGCCTCATCATACATACATCAATATGAAGGTAAGTCAATATTCTTACCAGACTTTGTGGATATTCTTAACCTAGCAACAGGATAACTAAGTTAACGCTAACGATAGTTAACTAGCGGTAGCAGTTTGTGTGACTGCTTCATCTGTGTATTTATTTGTTTTGGTAGAACTACATTCAATTAGGCAAAATGTATAACATGCTCTACACACCTATGTGTTGAACCTGTGATTGCTTTCATGTGTGTTTGGATCAGTGTCAAATAAAGACAGGGCTACGTGTGAGATAGCGTTGAAAGCACTCTGTTATAGATCAATGAGGGAATTGGAGAAACCTCACAATGTAAATGTAGGGTTGCACTTTATACTTTATCGGAGTTCGCAGTTCAGCGGTTTTAAAGGTTCAAGTTAAGTTATTGCACTTCTGTTTTACACAACTGGATATTTTCTTTTCTGTCGCACTGCTTCCAATGCTTTCCTTATTCTCAGCTTTTCCAAACACTGCTTAAGCTGTTAAAATTTTTCTGTGCATTTTTGTTGTGCTGTTTACAGCGTGTCCCAATAATGTATTCCCATTTTAAAGCATTACAGTCTATATGTTAATTGAAACACTAATAATTGTTAGAGTGTAACAAAATTTACAGACAAAAATTCTAATATTACTGATAATTCTGATCAAACAATAATCTTGGAATTTCAGTGGCTTGCAAGGGGTATTTCCACAATAACATTAAGTGATGAGCCTGGCTAATCCTGCAGGGAGTGGTGAACCTACTAATATATAGGCCAGGGGTGTCATTCTAGTAAGAAAATGAGGACTCCAGCCTGTTCTGGTAGATGGTTAAACACTACTTTAGGTTATCCTGGTTTGCTATCAAGACTTTCAATTCAAGCTTTAGAGTAGGTGCTGACAAAACTATAAGCTTAGATGAGATGTGTAAATTCTGTGACTATAAAATACAGAAATACGAATGACATCTGACCTTTTTAAAAAAAATGTGAATATATCTGTGGCTCAATATATACTGTACCCTATGTGCTTCACAAACCTTGCTGCTCACACAGACGCACAGAAATACTTTTTAAATATTTTTATGCGTTTGTCACATGAAACTCCTATTTCAACACCATTTTTTTTATTCCATTTGAAGAAGGATATCTATGCCAACAAGTCAGTGAGCACAGTTATACACACAATTGACTTTCAAGCTAAGTATTGTCAGCATTCAGTTTAAGACAAGTTTTGGAATATTATGTTTACATGTGGAACAGTGTTCTACAACCAGCAGTGCCAACACTGACAATAACTAACTGGACATTACCATGATAATAACTGACAATGTTGTATTGACAGATGGTGCTCCGGGACACATCACCAGTTGTTTTGGTGCGGTGCAGGTGTTCCTGTGTTGCAGGTACAGCATTGTGCAATCATGCTGTGGCCCTTCTCTTTCAAACGGCATATTACTCAGAACTGCATGTACCAGTTGTCCCCCCTGTACACAGCTGTACAGAGTTAGAGCAGCAGTGGCACAAACCCAGGACAGCCGTAAGTTTCACAGCAATACATGTTTTGCACATATTCTTTCATATGAATGTACGGTGCAGTTTTTCTACAGCTTATATCAGTAATAAATTCTGCAGAATTTGTGTTTTCAGTATTTTTTGCCCTTAGCTTTTCCTAGAAGATGCCAAATTTTGACCCAACACATTCCAGCTTTTGGCAGCTAAGACTCTTGCTTCAGTTATTTTCACCTGGTCCGGTTTCAGACCTGAACCTGGTTGGGACTGTTCAGAGTCGGAAGGGCAGAGGAGGATTACGGTAAGTGTAAATAACTTCATATCATGTTTAAAGTGGTGTGTGTATAACATACATTTCTATGTGTAATTGCAGGAGCACCCTTTACCGAGGAATGATTGGCCCGCTGCCAGATCTGTCAATTCTGCGTGTGGATGAAGTGTATAGTGTCTTGCCTCCAGAGGATAGGCCCCTTATTACTAAAATTGGGATTAGTACAGACAGGCGACTTGTTGAGTCAGCGTTTGGACTTGTTCAGAGGGGGAGTGTACTCTCCTACCAACAGCCGAAACATGACTCCCGATCCACAGAGGAGCATCAACATGCTCCACCTCCTCCATCCCTCCTCCTTACTAGCCACCAGCTGTCGCCAACAGACTGTGTATGGGTCTGCACTGAAGAAGAGCAGTTGCATCTGCAGAGCCTGCAATTAACCATGGAGATGGCTCACAAAATTGAATCCTCTACCAGGGCGCAGAGCAAAGACCAGGATTGGCACATGCTTCGGCAGAGCAGGGTAACCTCCTCCAGATTTAGAGCAGTGTGCCACGTTAGGGGTCACAGCTCTGGTGAGAATCTTGCAGAGAGAATAATTAGAGGTACCAGGCAAACCGCCAGCATGAGGAGAGGCTCTGAAATGCAGTTTCAAGTAGCCAAAGAGTATGTGAAGTGCAACAATGTAAATTATGCACCTTGTGGGCTTGTACTCCATCCTCAGGCTCCATGGTTAGGAGCCTCACCAGACGGCCTTGTTTACGATCCAACTGCCACACCATGTTACGGTTTAGTTGAGATAAAGTGCCCAAACGTGAAGAGCTACATTGACTGTAAATTCTTACACATGTGCAATGGCATGTTTACACTTAAAAAAAGCCATGCATAATTTTGGCAAGTACAAGGCCAGCTCCTCATTACCGGATTGGAGTGGTGCAACTTTTTTGTTTGGGCAGAGGAGGATTACTTTATTCAGTGACTGCAAGCTGACAAAGATGTACAAGGCATCACAAGGCAGAAGTGTGATAATTTCTTCTTTAGCATCTACATACCAAAGTATCTTTCAATGAGACGAGCCCAGCTGATTGGCAAATAGTAATTTTGATGTTTTATTGTACAGTCACAGCGAATATTAAATATTTCAGAATTTGTTTGAAATGAAATCATAACATCTTTTTCAATTCCATGAACACAATATGGAATCATTGTACAGTTTCACAATCATTTTATAACATCTCTTAACAAAAAAAGGGAAAAAAAGAAAACGTTGTGCATAGGTTTTTGATTAATCTCTGTAACTACAAAGGAAACATTTGTCAGCATTACTTAGCCCATCTCTTGACAAGGTCTTTGTTTTGATAGTTGCTAAGCAGGCAAGCAACTGCAAACAATTCATTAATGCTGCCTACAATGGACAGAGGTATAACTGGCTCAAAAAGCTTATTCTCTTTAACCCGTCGGATAACGCGCTCAACGTAAACTCTACGACTCGTTATTTTCTGTGTTTTGAGGATGCTCTGTGCTGACATCTGAGAAGACTTTTTGAGAAAAGGTGGACAGTACACCTTGCATTTCACCAAGTCATTAATTAGAAAGCCTTTATCGACCATAATGGCCACGTCCTCTGTCAGAAGGTCACTTAACCCTGATTTTCTAAAAACCTCTTTATCACTAATTGATCCCTCACAGAGAGAAGAGATGAAAGTGATAGGGCCAGATGTTAGTTCTTCATTCATCCTCTCAGCAGCTTTGGCTCTGGATGCCAAACCATTTTATGCACAGATGGTTCAATCATTTCTCAAAAAAGCATGAACTCGCTATAATTTGGAATTCTGCAAAAGGAGAGAAGAAAAATTATTAGTTTAAATTTATAAAAGGTTCCTATTTGATGACAAACTCATATTATACTAATAGACGGCTATTTGTTTGTCTTGTGTAGAGTCGGATGTTGGCGTCAGATTGGATGAATCTTTCCAACACAAATGCATGGCTTAGCTTCAATTCCATAAATTGCTTTTCTAAGGCTTAGTTTTTCTCTTCCAATTCCTTGATCCTGTCGAGGGCCATATCTAGGAATGCTGCTTCTGGTGCTTTAGGGTAGTCATGATCATCAGGTGTGTGTGTGCTGTCCATTGCTTGCTAAAATTGTTCCACTTCAACAGTACCAGGACAGCTCCTTTCTGTAATCGCCTTTTCCCTAACTCTGTTTTGGTGGAATTGTTTGCTCCTTCAAGAAATGCAGGCTGCTGATCTTCGTATGGGGTGTGGGGACAAACTGTTCCCGGTGGATGTTGACTAGCCATCTCTTTCTCAGCTCTAAATCGCTGGGAAACGTGTGAAAGCTCAACACTCCATTATATGTGGATGATGCCGAACACAGCGGCACACAACAGTGTTTGTGGTATTGCTTCTGTTGCTTGCTCATGTCAAACCTCTTTGCTCAGGTTTCCCGGCGTCTTGTCGCTATAAGTACAAATACCGGAAACCGGGTACCCGCTTCAACAAACCCGGAAGTGTCGTTATGATGTTATGTGCAAAGAGTCGATTTCTTACCTTATAAAAGGACAAAATGTAAGAAAAGAAACAGCAGGGATGAAACCAGTGCATTTTCACTTTCTCTTGTATTGAATATGCAGAAGAGCACACTAGTCCCCCTAGTGGACTCTTTCGATTATGGCGCCAACACACTCCTCTTCCAGACAAACGACCCAAATCATTCCTTCCACACCCCAAACCAAACTAAATGAATGCAGATGATCAAAACAATTAGATTCAATATCAACAGGAATCAAGTGAGTATTATACCCTGCAACATACACACTACATATGTTTGGTGACTGTCTTTTATTTCTGTTAAGCTTGACTGACAAAAGTTGGAAAAAGTATGGGAGAATTATCCTGCCATAATGCAAGAGCACATAATTTCAATTTGAGAAAAGAATTTCATCTTCTTGCACTCAAAACTTATAATGCTTATAAAGTATTTCAATATAATAATTTAATATGTTGGTTCTTTGCTTTTGTACATAACAAACCACTAATTGTTTAAAATTACTTAATTCAGAATTTTTTGGGTTATCCATAAGTACTGAACTTTGCTGAATCGAGGCACAAAACTACTGTAAATAGCAGTTTCAGCTGACGCTCTTATAAGTGGCGTAGTAGCACAGGCACACTGAGTAGGGTTAAACAAGCGGACCCTTTCCGAGGCTGTCGTTCTATTGGCTGGAAAGGTTGCTAGGCGACGATCCAACTGCAATCCGAGAGAGAGCAAAAAAAATCAGCAAGCAGAGCCTACGGGTTTGGGAGCGTATCTGAAACTCTTGCAGGGCGCAGTTTGTGCGCGAAGAGAAGGAGGCAAGCGAGAAGAGAAAATATCTGTGCAAGAAGCATTAAATCTGAGAGAAGAAACAAAGATTTGAGAGAGAAGAGAAAATATTTGAGAGAGAAGCATTAAATCTGAGAGAAGAAACAAAGATTTGAGAGAGAAGAGAAAATATTTGAGAGAGAGCGCACACTCAAAAAAGTGGGACTAAGCTAAATTAATATTTACAAAATAAATACTAGTAACCGTTACATAAAAAAATTGTTATGATGTTTGAATTAAATTTGAAGTATTAATCAATTGCATTTTACTAATTTTTGTTTGAATAATATCAGCTGAAATCACTGAGTAGAATTTGATACTATTTTGTCAGTAAAGTCAACAATGTCGAAAAATTAATAAATTCTACTAATGGCAATTCTGTAGTTTTAAACACCGTACACTTACGCCGAAGGCATTTGCGCCATACGCACGTTGATGTCTGCCACACCCGCCATCAACTGATATCTGCTCAAGGTAAGAGGCTTTAATAACAACACAAAGCTTTATATCTATAATGCTACAGCAGTTGAACATTGTTTTGAGTTAGCCCGAGTTACCTAACAAGTTTACTGGCAGTAAATTAAGTTTATTGTAGCCTTTATCAGTCGGAGTCAGATTCAAAGTCAGTCGGAGCTTTAAAAAATTGCGCGCGTAGAGATGTGTTTAAGCTAGTGCGACTTATGACTCAAATATAATGCCAAAGACAAGGTGTTACACTAACGACGTTAGTGTTTTTGATCTCTTCAAACGCGAATATCCAACTTGAAACTAACTTCACTGCGGTCGCACAATACACGCTGCACACCTGAATAAAAGTTTCTGGAATCAAGTTGTAGAGCACTGTAACTAATGTTACTTTTTGCACTTTCCTACTTGCCCTCCTATTTGCATTGTCTATGCATATTTCAGTGATAATTTATCTAGCATGGATTTTTATTCATGGCATGGAAAATTCAACTCGCAATAAAAAAAATATGTATGTATATATATGTAAATGTATGTACATATATATATATATATATATATATATATATATATATATATATATATATATATATATATATATATATGTATATGTATGTATATATATGTATGTATATATATATATATGTATGTATATGTATATATATATATATGTATGTATATATATATATATGTATATATATATGTATGTATGTATGTATGTATATATGTATGTATGTATATATATATATTAGTGCTGTCAATCGATTAAATTTTTTAATCGCGATTAATCGCATCAATGCCTGAGTTAACTCGCGATTAATCGCATTTTAATCGCACATTTTTTTCCTGATTGAAAATCATTTAAATACTCTCGATGACATACAAAAAAATACATACAGGCTAGGTTTGTGCCAATGTTCTTTTTTTAAAATGAAAACAGGTCACAGATACTGATTTATGCCATAGAAACATATGGCAAGAAGATGGGGAGGCATGTAGCAAAAAATAACAAATATGTAGGCAAAAAAAAGGCCCTGAAAACAGGCTGATGTAAAAGACAGTCTTTACAGTTAATACAGTCTTTTGAACAAAGACAAGCATTTTACCCTACTGCTATAAAATTTAGTAGAGTTAACATTAGATGTTAATTAACCAAGGTAATAATGAACAATTTTCAATCAATACATCAAAATCAATAGACCGACATCACTAGATGAAGGTAGTCTATGCTCTCTAGAAAGTTACTTTTCAGCCTCTTAACAAAAATGAGAACACACACACACCCACTCACCCACACACAGACACACCCACCCACACACACACACACACACGCGATACCGACCTGTTGCGTACACAGACGGCAAGAGTGCTGCTACGAGATTCCATTTCACCTCAGTAATCAGTTTTCTCAGCGTATTTCAGGTTGCTACTACACTCAACTTGTTTGTTGGTGGTGGGGCTTAAAGAAAAGGCACTAGCGTCACCCAGTGTATGAGCGTCTTTTTCCCTTGAGGAGCTCCGCTCTAGAAGCCTATGAGAAATGCATAGACTGGGGGAAAATAGCCCCGCCTTCCCGCAGGCTGCAGCGGGATGTACTTGGAAAAATTGTACCATAAAACCACATAGCGTTAATCTCACGTTAAAAAAATTATCGCCGTTAAAATGGCCTCGCGTTAACGCGTTAATAACGCGATAATTTTGACAGCACTAATATATATATATGTATGTATGTATATATGTATATGTATGTATATATATATGTATATGTATGTATGTATATATATGTATGTATGTATGTTTGTATATATATATGTATGTATATATATATGTATGTATATATATATGTATGTATGTGTGTATATATATGTGTATGTATATGTAACAAATGATCTTGTTGTGTATATGACTGTGAGACAGTCTATCACAGTCAAGTCTGTTAATCTAATAATTATGGATCTAACTGTACGTACAAAAGCAAGTGTAAACTTTTGTTGCTTGTTTGGCTGAATTTCATATATTCCTTCTTCTGAGTTTGTGCTTAAAATATTATTTCATCCAAATGAATTAAAGCTATGCAATTTTTTCTAGGTGTATAAAGAATCTACCAACACTTATCTGTCAACACTTATAGACCGCAGGTATGTATTGCACTTACTAAGTACATGCTGTTATACTACTCTACAGAACTACTTCACATACAGTATATTGTGTAAAGGTTCATTCTCTGTTTTGCAACACAATGTTGATAACTTATATAAAAATCATGTTTTTATCAACTTTTGCTGGCTACGCAAATTTGATACAGTTTAACCCGAAGTTAAAACTTGAATTTGAAATGAAAGCAGCATTAAATATAGAGAATATTTTTCTTAGATATGCAGTATTTCTATAATACCATAAAACCATATAATTATTAGCACTATTATTGAAGTAGGTTACTCTTTATACAGTTATACTGTATACAAGTTAATAGTTCCTTTTTTTCTTATTTAGGTTTTAGCTGATGGGATGGCAGTGTAAGATCTGCAAGTCTTTGTCTGCTACAAAAGGGAACCTACTAAAGCATTACAGACTAGAGCACACAACATTTGGTCACGGGCAATCTCAGCCATGTCCCTATAGTGGTTGCCCTTGCACATTCAAAACGCAGAGTGCTCTTCGCACACATTTGTCCAGGTACCATACCTCTAAGGAAAGTCTACAGCCATATATCTCCACTTTCAAGTGTTTAGTTTGTGATGCTAGTTGTTCTACTGAGAAGGATTTCTTTCAACATATTGGAAATCATCTGAAAGGCCATGAAACTGTCTTTTGTGTATTTGAAGGGTGCAGTTTTCGGACAAATATTTACAATACATTTCTAAAACACAAAAGCAGAAGACACCAACCCTATTCTTTGAGTGATTTTAAGCAAGCTGTGTATGAAAGACACTATGATCAGACAGCTGACCTCTCTGATTTACCAGAAGCCAGTGCTGATGAGGGAACTAGTCTAGATGGTGATCCCGAATGTGCATCATACCTAGTTCTGAAAAGAATTGCTTTGCTTCTGCTGAAGCTAGAAAGTATATGCAATGCATCTGTGAGGTGCATTGATGCCTGGGTTGAAGACCTTCACTTCATTTCATCTGCAGCATCTGTTGCCGTTGTAAGAAATACACTCGATTCAACATTTAGATCAAATAAATGCACTGTAGACCAGGCATTCATATGTGACTTGGCAGAACAACTGTGCAACTTCCATCCCATTAGTACAGCACTAGGGGCAGGTGGTCCTCTTAGCACAGCTTTTAAGAGAAGAAGATATTTTAAAGAGCATTTCCAGTGTGTTGACCCTGTTGAATATATTCTGGATTTTCAAAAGAACAAGACCTTTCAGTATGTGCCCATTCTCAAAACTCTGCAGGAAATTGTAAAGAATAAAGACGTTGCAGACGGAATGGTGTTCAAACAGCACTGGATATATTAAGTCAATTTTTGATGGCAAATTTTACAGACAAAATGATTTTTATGCTGGAGAAGAAACACGACTCTCAATAATCCTTTGAGGTGTGTAGCCCTCTAGGGACCTCAAGGAAAAAACATAAAATTACAGCCATTTATTGGATTTTGACAAATTTGCCAATTGAATTGCAATCTGAATTAACGTCAATACACCTAGCTTTACTTTGCAAAGCTGTTGATGTCAAAGAGTTTGAATACAAAGTAGTTTTGGAACCACTATTAAAAGATCTTGTCACTCTAGAAAAAGAAGGAGTTTTCATTCCTAGCGCTGGAAAAAGTATTAAAGGGACAGTACACTGTGTTTCAGCTGATAATCTAGGGGCACATTCAATCAGTGGACTAGTTGAAAGTTTCACAGGGCCATACACGTGTAGGTTTTGTCTTGGACATTCTTCCAAGTACCAGACACATGAAGTGCGAGGTGGAGCATTTCCACCCCGTACAAAGGAGGACTATAGTTTGCATGTACACACTGTTAAAGAAAATCCCAGTTTAACACATTTCTTTGGTGCAAAGCGGTCGTGTCCATTGACCAACAAATTGACTCATTTTCACTTTGTCTCTGGATACCCACCAGATGTACTTCATGATGTTTTTGAAGGGATTGTTCCAAGGGAACTAGCATTGTGTATTCAGGTTTTCACTAGAAAAAAATACTTTAATTTAACTCAACTTAATGAGTTAATTAAATGTTTCCCCTATAAGGGCTCAGACAAAACCAATAGCCCTCAGGAAATCCCTCAAAATTACATCCCTCGCAAATCTATAGGGGGAAATGCTCATGAAAACTGGGCCCTAATACGTTTGTTGCCACTCATTGTTGGTTCACTGATACCTGAGGGTGATTGTGCTTGGCAGGTTCTTCTGACTTTAAAAGACATAGTTGAACTGGTGGTTGCTCCTGTTCATACACTTGAAACTATTGCATATCTTGACTCTAAAATATCTGAACATCGTGACAGACTTTTGGCAGTTTTTCCAGAAGAGACACTGACACCAAAACACCATTTTTTGGAGCACTACCCCACATTAATTGAAGAATATGGACCTCTGGTTGGTGTGTGGACAATGCGCTTCGAAGCAAAACACAGCTTTTTTAAGAAGGTTGCGAGGCACACTAACAATTTCAGGAATGTCTTGTTGACCCTTTCGACATGACACCAGATGATGATGGCATATCACCTGCAAACAGATGGTGGAAAGCAGGCACTGTGTGTTACTAAAATATCTGAGGTGCCTTTAAATGTGCTGCATCCAGACATACAGGGACTCTTAAGAGAAACATCACCACTTCTGTCTGTTGTGCTGTTAGCCAAGACTGTCACCTGTTATGGAACAAGGTACAATGTTGGGATGATCCTGTCCTATGGCTCTACAGGTGGACTTCCTGATTTTGCTGAGATTATTCAGATTGCTATTTTGGACAACTGCGTACACTTCATTGTAAAGTTACTGGCTGCCTGGTATGAAGAGCATCTAAGGTCTTTTCAGTTGGAGGACACTGGGAAAATGGCACTTTGGGAGCAGCAGAAACTTGGTGATGTCTACCCCTTGGCTGCGTACAGTGTGGGAGGAAAATGCTTGGTTACACTCAAACGTCACATCTGTTTTCCGTTTTAGGTAAATTATATTGAACCATACATCTGTACATACATAATGTTATCTGTATTCTGGTTCATGCAACTGGAATTTTAATTTCTTTTGAGTAATTATATGAAAGTTATAATTATGGCTTACATATATATTGTTGTGATTTCATCATTCAGGTAATAATAATAATAATTTTTAACTTGTTTGGTGTCCATATCTAAAATATAACTTTAAAAAACCCATATAAATTGATTAATTTAAAAGTTAAATGAATTGGGAATATAATAATTATTTATTGTCATATTTGAATAGTTTATAGTGTTAAAATGAAATGCAAAAATACTTTTTAAAAGATTTTGTATATTTTTTTCAACTTTTAATTCATAAAACTGAAAGTGGTCTAACACATACAGTATGATAGCAGCATTAATCAACATTAGACACATAACTAATTACATCCATGGCAACACACAAAAAATTATCAGAGTTCCATTGATTTTTAATTTTAGTGATTTATCATGTGATGACAGAATAAGGAAATAGAATATTTAGTTGAAAATTCAAGTGTATTTCAGTTGTCATTAATAGTCTCTGAGTTTGTTTTGTTTCTTTTTTTTCTGGTGGCACGTCTAGGCTCTTCATTGTAGTATTTACTGTATGTGTAGTCTAACTGTCTGCTTCTGTCTGTGAATATTCTTATCAGGCCGGGGAGATGGAGGAAAAATTGCGAGTAATCATTGGCGACCGAATTGAGAAGTTGGTCCTTCAATCAGGAATCCCACCGACTGTGGAGGAGCTGCAAACTATTGTGAAAGAGAAATTTGGAATTTCTGAGGAGTTCAGTCTTCAGTATTTGGACTCAGAATTTGAAGATTACTTTACACTGCATAAAACTGACCAAATTAAACACAAAGACACGGTAAAGGTTGTCTATGCTGCTCCGATTATTCTTAACTTGCAGCAAGTTGAAGGAAGTTTGGACATTTCTTTTGGTCAACAGTCAACAGACTGTGACTCCGTATCTTATGCAGAGTCTTCTGCATCAAATACAGAGTCATCTGCTGGAACATCATCTTCAACGGACACTATTATCCTGCCTAGACAGAGAAGCACCACTGAACGATGTCAGCAATGGCCAAAGCAGTTTCCCATTCCACAGTTTGCATATGAGACTGAGATGTGCCTTGAAAGAGCCGATGAAGACCACAGAAAGAATGGAACACTTCTGACTGCCTCAAAGGTCAAAGCAGACATATTGGAGAAGCTGGCTGAAACTATATATATGTATACAGCTTATCCATCAAGTGCACAGATGTGATGTTGCTGAGGCACTTGTCAATAAATATCCTTGTCTGAAGGAACCTGGCTCCTTCTCAGGCTACTATGGCTGGCAACAACGCTTCAAATACAAGATGGCAAATTATCGTACCAAACTCAGAGGCTACGGAGTTCCTGAGGTGATGTGCAATGCCTTCAAACGCAAGAGCCCTGGGGACCAAAAATCTGCAAAGAATGTGAAAAAGCCTCGAAAAGCAGAAGTAAACTACCTCCCACCTTACCCAGCAGGAGAGGATGAGGAAAGTCAAGAACAGGAAAGGATTCAGTTGCTGACTGAAGTAAGGAAAAGAGACAACAACAAATTGATCAAAGAAAAGATGGCCAAAACATTTGCACACCGAAGAAATGATATCGTTAACCAATCACCTGCCATAGAGGACATCAAAGCCAGATGGCCAGCTCTATTCGAGGCATCTAATGTGAGTTACAAGTGTATTGCAATCAGAAGCATTCCTTTGCAATTTTGAGGGGATAGCTATTTTATACAAAATGTGTTAAGTGACTGTCATTTCATAAATTATGTTTCACATATTTTCAAATATAGTTTACAGGTTACATAATTTGTCTTTTAGATCGAGGATGAGTTTCACAGAATTACAACGGTGCACCTGGAATCGAAGTTCATGTCCAAGCTGGATGAATACTCTCCCAGGCTTCTGAACCTCTTCCACTCAAAGGGTGGGACCATGGGATTAAGGTTGCAGACTATCCTACTGAAGGTATCCTAAGTTTGGCCATATTATGTTTTTTTAATCTATATTTATATTAAATCTGCAGGGGGGAATGTTAGCCTGTGACTGTCTATGAAAATGTAATAATAATAATAATACATTTTATTTGTATTGCACTTTACATTTCAACAAAATCTCAAAGTGCTACAAAATTCATAGTTAAAACAAAACCGTACAATAAAAACAGCATACATAGTTAAAACGAGACATTACAATAAAATAACATACAAAGTAAAAACAAAACAGTAAAATAACCATAAAACCACACAGATAAAGAACTAACTAATGTTCAAAGGCCATTTTAAATAAAAATGTCTTGAGGCCTTTCTTGAACGCCTCCACACTCTGTGGGACCCTAAGGGACTCTGGGAGGCCATTCCAGAGTTGTGGGGCAACTGCTTGGAAGGCCCTATCTCCCATTGTGCAGAGCTTGACTCTTGGCTGGTGCAGTCGGTGGGTGGAGGTGGTGGAGCGGAGGGTTCTAGAGGCGGTGTGAGGTGTGAGGAGTTCCTTGAGGTAAGCAGGGGCAGTTCCATGTATGCACTGGTGAGTGAGGAGGCAAAGTATGTAATGTATTCTGTGTTGGATGGGCAGCCAATGAAGGGACCTGAGGACTGGAGTGATGTGTTCGTGTTTGCGTCCTCGTGTATTAAATAAGTGCATATCTTACAGCAGTTTGTATGGCTACCGAATTGGACACATTCTCAAAAATGTGACCATAGCTCAGGCCAAATGTTTTCATTTTAATACATAGATTATAAATAATGTGTTCTATATACTGTATGTTTTACATTACTCTGCTCTTACCTGATACATTCTGGATAAATGTAAATGTCTGACTCTTTAGGCACCAGCTGTCACTCACTCCTATTTTCTAGCAGCTTAAAGGAGAAGTTCACTTTTTAACACTTTAAGCCCATTTTCTGTAGTGTCCAGGATGAAATCGAATGATCGACACCAAACTTTTGACAATTGGTCCTGTCTCTGCTTTTTGGCTCATTTAGAATCACCCCCTGGCTGCTCCAGAATGGCTTCCATAGAGCATGTCCGATAATGTCCTTAAAACAACCTTAAACGTTCTTTTTTTAAAATATGCTACTCACCGGGTTGTCAGCGCTGTTCAATGACGTTCCAAAAAAAGTTTCGTAAAGAAAAACCGTTCCTGTAGTGTTTTATTTAGCATTTTGTAAATCCCATTGAGTTCTGTAGGAATAGTCAATATTCCCCTGCCACCGGAAACGGAAATGGGGCCTGTTTACACAGTTGTAGTCTTTTCGCTTCACTCTGTGTACTCCGACGTCGAGAATCAAGAATCCACCTTTCGTATTCCATTTTCAGAGTTTAACAGAGACGTTAGCACCTCGACGTCGGAGTACACAGAGTGAAGCGAAAAGACTACAACTGTGTAAACAGGCCCCATTTCCGTTTCCGGTGGCAGGGGAATATTGACTATTCCAACAGAACTCAATGGGATTTACAAAATGCTAAATAAAACACTACAGGAACGGTTTTTCTTTACGAAACTTTTTTTGGAACGTCATTAAACAGCGCTGACGACCCGGTGAGTAGCATATTTTAAAAAAACAATGTTTAAGGTTGTTTTAAGGACATTATCGGACATGCTCTATGGAAGCCATTCTAAAGCAGCCAGGGGGTGATTCTGCATGAGCCAAAAAGCAGAGACAGGACCAATTGTCAAAAGTTTGGTGTCGATCATTCGATTTCATCCTGGACACTACAGAAAATGGGCTTAAAGTGTTAAAAAGTGAACTTCTCCTTTAAATGTTAAAATGGAGTTATAACAATATTGCTTCTTTTCTTCTACTGTAAATTTGAGGGTACGACCAGCGGTACCCATATATATATATATATATATATATATATATATATATATATATATATATATATATATATATATATATATATATATATATATATATATATAAAACAACTTTGGCAACCTTTATTCCCTAAGGTGGTATGTGGCTGAATTTCTACTTCACTGCAGTAAAAAAAAAAAAAAAAAAACAGGTGTTTTGTATTGGCCTGTAGAAAAATGCATTTACCAAATGGCTCACAAGAAGTGACTGTGGATAAGATGACTCCCGCAGCATTGGCATGTTGCTCCACAGGCGCAGGGGGGAGGTCGGGGTTCTCCGGTAGGGCGTCAGGGCGACATGGCATTTAGAACGTCGGACAGCACTTCTGAAAAACTAGATTGGGAGATCCCAGCTCTCGCTGCAACCGTACGCTGGAATGACCCAGATGCAAAAAAGTGCAATGTTGCAAGGAGTTTTGTGATATCTGGTATTGCGTGGGTCCTCCTTGTGGCTGGCTCCAAATCCATTCGGAGTTCCCCCAACAGCTCCAAAATGGCAATGCTGGATAAACGATATGTTTTGATGATCGTTTCCTCGTTCATTCCAAAAATATTCACACGGAGTGAAAAAATGCGTTCTCTGCGTCTCCTTGCTTCATTTCGATGTCTCCTTCTTGCGACAATAACCGCTGCCATGTGTGCGCAATTACGCATACAGACCATTTGCACCTTCTTTTGAAACGTGTTAAATATAGAGTCAGATACCGTTAGCAAAATTGCTTTCAGGTTTGATAAATCACTTTGCGAGTGCTAAATTAATATATTTACATGTTCTCCTCCCACAAGACGCACTTTTGCGTGTAAACGCCCCATATTGCATATTCATTGCAGAAAAAGTACTAAATGGATAAGAGGCGCTATTTAGCACGTTTTAAAGACCAAATCCTTTTAGCACGCTGTTGATAGATCAGTTTGTACATTTTTTAGCGTGCGCAGTGAAATAGCTCACGTTTTTATACACGCAAACCTTTGATAGATCCGGCCCTTAGTGTTAAAAACTGCACCTTGACCTTGAGTAATATTAATTTATGTGTTTTTCGTTTTCATTTCAGGCTCCTAGCAATCCTAACATCAACATAACCAGAGACATTGTCATCCGGTGTCTGATGTTGTACCTTGGGGAATCTGCCGATCAGCTCTTTAAAGAGTATGATGTAAGTTGAAATGCATAACTCTTTCAATCTCTATTTATTAAGGACCATCTCCTTTAGCTGCACAGTCTAAAATACAAAATGTTCTCATTATTTTAGGATGCAGATGAAGACAGTGTGGCACAGGACCTTGCTGTACAAAGGATGAAAATTTACAGCATCCAGAGTAATCTGTCAGAGGGTACAGAGGACATCGGAATCGTGATAGATGGTACAAAGGTTCTGACCGCTCTGGGTAACTTTCCAAGAGCTTGTGCCATGCTTGTTGGTTTGACGTATGCAGTGAATCTTGCTTATCCCAAGGAGCTCAGGTACACTTTCGAAGCCTTTCAGAAACTCTTCCTGGAGCTGGACTGTTCAAAGCTTTCTCCAAAAGTGAACAGCCTCAAGAGCAAGCTACTGGCTTAAGAAAGGGAGCCTAAATACACTGGTGTGCTCAGTTATTCTGTGTGTTCAAGTGATTTAAGTGTTCAAGTTTTGTTAAAAAATAATGTTATCCATACTCATCTGAAGGGGATGATGTTTTTTGTAGCTTGGTGTTCCAGAAGTAACAAGTAAATGATAATGCTGCACTATAACTAGGACAGTGACAGTTGTGTCTTGATAACACAGAGTTTCTAGATGGACTATGAACACTTTGCCCCCACCTTAGGACATGGATGCCAGTGACACAATCCACTTTCACAGAGGCAAAAAAAGACACTCCTCTTGTTTTTCATAATTCTTCTGTTTGTTCTTGCAACAGCAATCCACAGCTATATTATGAAGATGGACAGTATTCTGCTGGGTCTTTACCTCTGTTTTGTGACCCTGGTAATTGTGAGCACAAGCTGTACTGATCTGACACTGATCTGAGGAGCCTACCTGTTCAATTGGCCTGCCTCAAATAGCAAGTGCCTTTGTTAAATATATTTTGCCATACTCATTTGAGGGGCTTGTTGTAATTCTGTTGTGTACACCAGGATTTCTTTGTATTTTGGCATTTTACACGAAAAATGTTCAGAATATATGTGTAAACGAAGTTGCACAAATAAATGTTTACCTGCTGTTGTTCTAAATATGGTCATTTGTTAACTGCCCTTCTGTAAATTCTTGCAAAGAACACATTATATTGAGTAGATTCTACATAAAAAATATATGGCAACAAAGTGACAATCAATAACATTAAATAGATTTTAAGTAATGTGGTACCAATTATAAGTTCATTTGAACAATTAAGTTATGTAAAAATAAATAACAATTTCAGTTTAAATGTGTTGAATTAAGTAACATTGTTCCAGGTTATGAGTTGATGTAGCTTATTTTATTTATTTAATCTAAATCATTTGTATCCAGATATTTAGACAGATAGAATCATTTTCACGCATATAATTATTAAATATAAATCAATATTATCCAGATATTTAGTAAATAGAAATCTATTTCATCCACATAATTAATAAATATTATTTAATTCCACATAATAAATTAGTAAATCTAAATCACTTTTTCACAAATATTTGGTATATCTAAATCACTTTCTTTCGGATACATAGTAAATATTAATCAATTTTCCCTGTATAGTTGATTTGGATTTACTCAACATTTGCCATATTATAAGTAAATCCAAAGTATTTCAACCAATGATTTCATTATTTTGTATTTAAAATTTTTGTTTAAATTTGTTTAATTAAATCAATGGTTTTTAATCAAAGTTGAAGTAATTAAAATCTATTCAATTATATTAAGTGTCACTTTGTTGCCTTAATTTTTTTAAGTAGACAATGGTCAAAATTTTCTGAGTACATGTTTTGAGTGTGAGCATTATAAGTTGTGAGTGCAAGAAGATAAAATTCTTTTCTCAAATTGAAATTATGTGCTTTTGCATTATGGCAGGATAATTCTCCCATAAAAAAGACAAATTCTCTTGGCATTTAAAAAAAAAAAAACACACAAAACACAAAACAGCGTAAAAAGACCTAATTTGTTTTTTTTATTTTAGAATTTTGCAAATAACAGCTACTGATTAAACTGGATGTTACAACCAGGCGTCATTTGGACTAGGGTTCAGTGATGGTAAGGCTCTTCGCTCTTTGCAAAGTTCCAAGAGACAAAGATCAATCTGGGTAGCCAGGTCCTTCAGCTGTTTTAGATTCTGAAGGCAGTCGCAGGTGGAAAGTTAATCTTTTATCTTTTCGTTTAGCCCAGTAATAAACACGTCTATGAGGGCTTCCTCATTCCAGGAACTCTTGGAAGCTAACAGGGGGAAGTTTATAATATACTCTGGCACAGAGCGATCTCCCTATCTAAGTGACAGGAGTCATCTTGAAGCCTCCCTATTGGAAAGAACTGGGCAGAAAAGTTTGATCAGTTATTGCAAAAAGCCACTGTAACAGCTACATAAACTAGGGTTTTTCTGCCATTCAGACATTCCCCACGCTTCGTGTTGCCGACTGGAAGCAAGATAACATAGCTTACCCTGGTTCTATCAGAAGGGTATACCGAAGGCTGAAGCTCGATTTGAATTTCATATTAAGTGAGAAAATCCAGACACTATGCCGTATCGCCCTTAAACAGTTCAGGGGGTGACAGATGCGGCTCCCGACCTACAGTTTTGACAGCAGGTGATGTAGAAGCGAAAGCTGTTGTAAGTGAAAGTGCGGGGGTAGCCTGATTACTAAAATTGTTCAGGATTCCTGTATACCTGATTCGAACTTAGTTGTAGGTTCTTCTACATCTGAACTCTATTTTGTGCCTGTCGATGGGTTCATGTTTTGCCAGATTATTCTTTCAAGACTCAAAAGAGAGAACCCAGTATTCAGACAGTTACACTGTATGATATAAAAAAAAAAAGAAAAATAAAGTTTATTCAAAAAGAATGGATCTGCAGTGAGCACCTAAGACAGGAACCTCTGCAGGAAGAAAATACAGGTTAGTGACCAAGTCAATCTGGTGGAGGAAGATTATGAACCTGTGAGTTACTAACCTGGTCTTAAAGTTCAGTCAGTGGCCAGAGAGCGAGGTAGATTCCAACTAATCCACTGTCAGCAAGATGGGTTGAGCGCTGCCCAGAGCGTCCCAGGCATTGAACGTCTGAAGAAAAGGCAGGAGATCAAATCCAAGCAGATAAAGGAAGGCAGGATAATCCAGAGGGCGAAGTCTAAGCCAGTATCAGGGAGACCGCCACCCTCAGTAGGCAATGCAGGTGGAGTGTCTTGCCCAAGGACACAACAACACTGAAAGCCGGAGCCAGGGCACAAACCAACAACCCTCCAATTGCAGGGCAAACTCCTAAACCCCAATGCCACTGTTGCCTTTTTTAGCCACATTCTTCTTTCCCCCACATCAGTCAGTATATGTTAAAAACTACCAGTTTTCACAAGAAGACTGTCTTTAAGAGTAAAGGGCATGTTCAACTCACTGCTGTTTAAGCCAAAAATTAAGCTTGGTCTGATTGGACCATGCAGTCTTGCCACCTTTTTTCAGGGACAGTAAACCTGGAATTACAGGTCTAGGGCCTGTAGTGGCTATACGTTACAGTGTTGCTGTTAAAGAAAAGACAAACAGGTTTTAAAAACAAAATTACATTCAATTTACTAAAAAGAACCGGTTGCGTTTAAAAAAAAATAAATAAACAGAAGGTTTGATTATTCAATGACTGATAAATGACATTGGGGAGAGTATTTTCATATCCAAATATTGACATTTGTGGTGAATGAAAGGCATACATAACACAAACAACCACCCACACTTACATGCACTCATAAAGGAAATTTAGAATGTACAATCAACCTCACATGCCGTTTTTTTAACTGTGGGAGGAAGCCAGAGAGCTCGGAGAAAACTCATGCGACACAGTCTCCTGAAAATAATTAGACACACAGCTGCAGACATCTGTGAAATAACAAACTCACTCTGGTACCAGGAAACCTGTGAATAGACAAAGAGGGTTCTGGGCCAGATGTAGGGTCCAGCTTAGTTACTGTAAGGTGTTTATTGTGGGCACAGATTAAGGAATAGGGAATGTGTGTCTTTAGAGTACATGAAGCAACTTAAGTGATTCAGATTGTTTTTGAAAGTCTAAGGGAGAGGGAGATAATGCAGTCTTGTTTGGATATATCCACTGATAAATACACTTTTTTAATATAATCTCTAACTCCTGTTTAACTGTGACATCTTCTCTCTGTCAACAAATGAATGGGCCAAAGTGAGATGTTATCTAATTTAAAAAAACCGGTACACTGCGACCATGCAGTCATACCACCTTCTTTCAGGGACAGTAAACCTGGAATTACAGGTCTAGGGCCTGTAGTGGCTACAAGTTACACAGTATGTCTGTTAAAGAAAAAACAAACAGGTTTTAGAAAAATAAAATTACATTCAATTTACTAAAAAGTGCCGGTTGTATTTTCAAATAAATTAAACAGAAGGTTTGAGTGTTCAATGATAACAAAATTTAAAAACTCTTTCCAATTCCATGACTGATAAATGACATTGCAGAGAGTGATTTCATATCCAAATATTGACATTCGTGGTGAATGGAAGGCATACATCAGTCCCAGCATCAATGTCCTACAGTGAACAGTTTCATCTGTTGCTATGAATGAGAACCTCTACCGAGATGTAAATGAGATGTAAAAGAAGACTGTTCCATTTAGACCAGTCTGAGGTATTTTCAAATAGATGTTATTTTGTGTTATTTATAGTGAGACATGGTAATTAGGTCTGTTTTTTTTTATTTTTTTTATTTATTTTTTATTTAAGACAAAACAACTGTTGCCTTTACTAGTTTGAAGCTCTAACAGCTGCTATGAGGGAAGCTAACTGATATAAAAACAGAGCTACTCATCTAATCCATAATTCAAAAATACATTTTGATATATAAAAAAAAATACATTTTCTTTCCACCTAACAAAAAGCTAAATGACTATTTCCAAGAACAAGAAGGTGAAGCTAGTTTTAAAGTTTGTTCATTTTTAGAATATAAACCTCGATCAAATAATCAGCAGCATTAATCAGGCATGAAAGATCAGAATTATTTAAACTCCTGAATCCATCTAATATGTCAGTGTTAATTAAATATTATTTCTTAGATGTGAAGGTGTGAAAATGTTAAACATTGTAATTTTTCTTAAAAATTATGGATAATACTATTTAACACTACAAATAAATAAATCTACTTTGTTTTTTGGCATGTTTGCATATTCAAATGGTCCCAGAATGCCTACAAAATGATGTCAGACAGAACTGAACTCTCATTCAGATCAGTCTTCAGCAGAGCAAGACCATAATTGTGTAGCTTCAGCACTAGAGAACATAACCAGATGTAAGTTTTACCTCTGCTAACACACACACACACAGATATATATAATATATATATATATATATATATATATATATATATATATATATATATATATATATATATATATATATATATATATATATGTCACCAGGGTCACAGTGCGAGATCTCTTTTTTTTTTCTTTTGTTTTTAATATGTGATGTCTTTGGATGAGTTGTTCTGAAACAACTGTAGTTTTGCTTTATACAATTCATTAATTCAATGGATTATAATAGCATGCATCTGGTTTCTGTGATTTCTTAAATGGGTCATAGAATGATTCTATAGGGTATTTGGTGCTGGTCCTTAAGGTCTCTGAATACGGTGTGTGACATTGGTCAGGCTGAAAATGGCATATTTGCTGTTCTATGAGCCCTAATACAAGCCTGGTTAAAAGCCTTAGAAAGAAACGACAGTTTTTTTCCTTTTATGGTATGCTCTTGAACAGGGGCGGATCTAGAAAAATATTTATGGGGTGGCAAGAGGGGGGCAGGATTTTTTTTAGGGGTGGCAACATATGGCATTTGTTTACACTGAATTTAATCACAGTTAACACAGTTTGGTGAGAATAGTATGTACAGTAAGTGTTTCATGTGAAACAGTTCATATTAGAAATACATCGTACAATGTGATCTCACTTAATAGGAGATAGAAGAATGATAACACTACTTCTAGATTGGCCTTATGACAGGAAAGGTATTAAGGTAAGACACAGGTGCTGAGTATAGATGTGTGAGATTGACTGTCAGAGAGGCAGCTTTGCAGCATTTGCACAAGAAGAAACTATAGAAAGAAAAAGTTACCCATCAGAGATCTATGGACTGAACTGTACTACAGTGAGCATAAATACACAGTAGAAATAAATGGGTCAAGGCACCCAAACAAGGTACTGGACATCTATGTAATGTTTACTCTGAACACACATTTACCCCATTTGCTCCTCAGTAACTTGACATACAGCAGTTACGGCAACATGAAAGGGACATTTCATGCATGTAAATATGCTGTAGATAGAGCTGTATATGGAGGACCAACTCTGTCATATTTAAAAATAAATACAGAAATAAATGCTTAATAAATAAATAAGCATACAATTAATTGCCACCAAAAATACAATCAACAAATAAATGTAATTAGAAATTATATTATAATGGCAGGCAGAAATGTAAAAAGGGCAGGGAGAAAGAAATAGCGGCGAAGAAATAACTAGGGTAAAAAAATACAAAGTAAGAATAAAACAGACAAAAATATTATAACATGCACATAAATAAATACTTAAAAATATAAGTAATTAAAAAAATGAAGTTGAAGATAATAAATGACAAAGAAATAAATAAGGTAAATATTAAAAAGGCAAAGAAATCAAAAGAGTTACATACCTTTATGACTAGCTGTATAATTTAATTTCTACTTACATTTATCTGTTGTTTGTATTTTTGGTGGCAATTAATCGTATGCTTATCTATTTATTGAGCATTTATTTATTTCTGTATTTATTTTTAAATATGGCAGAGTTGGTCCTCCATACTGCTGTATCAACAAATCAACAAAGAGGCGGGTTCTGTATGTTACATCAAAATCTCCACAAATCTGAAAAGAAGCAACATAAAAAATACATTTTGCTTGTGAGTAGGTTCATACAGGTCATTTCTGGATAATTTCATACTATATATACGAAAAAGAAACAACAACACTGCTTCATATTAAGCAGGATTTACACCAGTATCACATTTTTAACTTTTAACACTTGGTTTTATTAAAGGAAATATCAGATTTTCTCAGGTGCCAAAACAAAATGTAACATCTCTGTAAAGGCTCACCAGAGAGCATAACATAAAGTTAACATGACTATAACAGCTAAATGCGGTGAT